>NW_022758553.1:13534-14038 GCF_011630105.1 Anneissia japonica
TTGCTCAGAGGCTAACTTTCTTAAATACAGTAATTATTTAAATCACCTTTGGTGCCAGGGTGCCGCGTTTTGGGCACGAGGGCTGTGGAATTAGATTTTGATTGCTACCCCGGGATGTTTAAATTTTGTCTTTGTCTAGTTGATTTTGAATAATGTGTCTGTGTGCTATATCAGATTGGTTTTTTCCCCTACTTTTTCTAGGTAACTTTTTTTGATAACCAACAACTGTATTATTCAATGGATTCTTCAGCTAACTAAGGACTGCATTTATTTAATTGATGCTTTTGTTAATCATCAACTACCTTATTCAATTGATGCTTCAGCTATGACACTGACACTCTTATTATTTCAAATGATACAAAAGCATACTATTTGGTATAACTGTGCAGCTGAATTGAAGTACACCCTCTTTACAGTATTCAGGCACAAAGGCATTTTGAGACGTTACAACATTGCATCCAGTAGTAAACATTAGTCTATTGGTACATTGTATTAATGCCCCTA
>NW_022758553.1:14045-16799 GCF_011630105.1 Anneissia japonica
GCCCCTACTTTGCCTATTTTCATCAGTTGATCCGAGATGAAGATTCACATCCTGAATTCTTGTGAGTACTGGAAGCAAAGCAAAGTTCATTGTCGGTTTTTGGTATTTATTGGCTGATTATTAACAACATAATTATTTTGTTTGCAAAACAGAAGAGAATTAAATAGTCCAGCCTTAAAGCCCTAATATTTCTTTTGTATAATTTTTGTTTTGTCATTTATTAGATATGAATTTAACATGCAGTATTTTGTATCAAGGTGTTTATGTATTTAGAAAACTTGGTGATAAGTAGCAATGAAAATCAAAACACAGGCTTGACCCTTTCTATACAGTTCTATATTTCATTTTGTACTACTATTTCTTCAGGAAAACTAGCAAGAGTGACTGACATAATCAGTAATTTGGATAGAGTGCGATACAGAAAAAAAACTCTACAGTATTGAGATTTTAATTTGACGAAGCATGCAAAAGCTATCATAGATATTCAACTGTATTAGCAAACAATAACATTGTTTAAATTTATTACAATGGTCTGATCTGATTGAGGGTCTATCCAGGAAAAAAGTACTTTATAAAAAAATATAGGGGTGGAGGAAGGGTGTTTATTTGTCATTAAGTGTTGAATAACATTTTTTTATGTCAAGGTTGTTGACTCAGGACTAAAATTTCTATTTTGATATGAATAAAAATTGTTACTGTAGCAGTAATTGTTAATTCCAGGAGCAATTTACAGAAACTAAAGGACAAAAATAACTTATTACATTACAGGCAATATAAAGTTCAATGACATAATAATAGTATTGTCTGGTAGATAAATTATGGTTTCCCAAATTGCCTTAATATAGTTTAATCCTTTTTTATAACAAAATTATATCATGTACATATTATATTAATACATATAAGCCAATATACAGTATATGTTGATTGAATTTCTAACAAAATTTGATATTTTATTCAGAATAGTTTCACAGATATGAATATGTTTTAATAATCTTAATATTGGCCAAATTCCTTATACTTTTTTAAAATACTGTATGTTATTTAATAATAATAATTATTATTATTATAATAAAATAATAAGAATAGTAAAAATAATACATAACTTATATAGCGCCAATTTCAACTAAACCGAAGTAAAAATCAAATGCGCTTAACATTTTATAATAAAAAGTCTCAGTGAATTTGAACAATCAGAAAATAAGAATGGTTGTTGACACAGGATGTGAACGTAACATAATTAGTTCTGAACGGTTCAAGAAATTGTACCCAAAGTGTCAACCGAAGTTGAACCATACTAATAAGCGTTTTATAGCTTATGGTCAAGCTAATCCATTGAAGGTTTGGGATATTTTCGGACACAGATAATCTAGAACAAACATGTTTTGGAAGACAAAGTGTTTGTGATTGAAGGAAACACCGATGCTTTACTAGGAAGAAGAGCAAGTTTAAAACTTGGTATCATACAGCTATCTCCAGATGTAAATAGAGTAACAACAATTTGGATTGTCAAGTGCTCCTGAAGCATACCAGCAAGCTATGGATCACATATTATGTGGTTTAGATGGTGTAGTCTGGTATATGGACGATATTATTGTTCATGGATTAACAGTAGCAGAACTTGAACAACGTTTAAAGAGCGTTTTCAACAAATGTCGAGCAAGTGATTTAAAATTGAACAAAAACAAATGTGTATTATTTACTCAAGAAATCAAAGTGCTTGGACATGTGATTATACAAGACGGAGTCAAACCGGATCCTGACAAAGTTGCAGCGATTGTGAACACCCCCAAACCAAAGGATGTTGAACTTCTTCGATCATTTCTAGGAACATGTGGATATTTGATGAAGTTTATTCCGAATTATGCAAATATAACAGAGCCATTGCGAAAGTTAGCACATGATAAAATACCATGGAATTGGGAGCAGCGATGTGACAAAGCGTTTAATGATCTTAAAGTGACTCTTAGTACTGAACCTTGTCTTGCATACTATTGTATGAATGCACCAACTACTGTGATTACAGATGCATCTCCAGTTGGTTTAGGAGCCATTTTGCTACAGGAACAGACGGAAGGTGAACTGAGACCAGTCGCTTATGCTAGCCACTCATTAACCGAAACTGAACGCCGTTATTCACAAGTTGAAAGAGAGGCATTAGGTTGTGTATGGGGAATTGAACATTTTCATGTTTACTTATGGGGACAGAAATTAAAGTGGACCATAAACCATTAATATACATGTTTGGTCCAAAAGCTAATTCCCAACTACCAGCTAGAATACAACGTTTGTCATGGAGATTGCTAGGATATGACTTTGACATTGAGCACATACCAGGAAAACAGAACATTGCAGACTCATTGTCACGCCTTCCATTGACATGCTCAGACTCGACTCGAACACTATTGCAGAGGACTATATTAGACAGGTTGTGCTTATGTGTACTTCAGAACTTGATGCATTGACTATTGATGATTTTAAAATAGAAACTAATAAAGACCCTATTCTATCAAATGTAATTAATATTATGGAGACAGGAATGTGGCCTAGATTGGTAACAGATGAACTGAAACCATATTATGTTCACCAATGTGAATTATCTGTTTATGATTGTTTGTTAATAAGGGGAAATCGTATAGAAGTACCTTTAAAGTTAAGACAAAGTGTTTTGAGCTTAGCACATGAAACACATCAAGGAATGGTTAGAACCAAACAAGTGCTGCGCGATAAATACTATTGGCCGAAAGTGGATGCTAA
>NW_022758553.1:16822-24391 GCF_011630105.1 Anneissia japonica
ACTTTCAATGGAATAGTGTTTGTTTCAGGCTATCTCACTTTGCCTAACAAAAAAAAATTACATTTTGACTCAACTTTTTAACATTGTCACTTTTTGCACAAAAGTGCTTATCTCACCTAGTTGAGCACTTAGTGCAAATTTTTGTCTTTCAGCCATATTTCGAGTACTTTTCGGAAAAAACTTCAAACTTTTAATGGAATAGTGTTTGTTTCAGGCTATCTCAATTTGCCTAACAAAAAAAAAATTACATTTTGACTCAACTTGTTAACATTGTCACTTTTTGCACAAAAGTGCTCATCTCGCCGAGTTGAGAACTTAGTGCAAATGTTTTAACTGTCTGCCATATTTCGAGTACTTTTCCGAAAAACTTCAAACTTTCAATGGAATAGTGTTTGTTTCAGGCTATCTCATTTTGCCTAACACAAAAAAATTACATTTTGACTCAACTTTTTACCATTGTCACTTTTTGCACAAAAGTGCTTATCTCACCTAGTTGAGCACTTAGTGCAAATTTTTGTCTTTCAGCCATATTTCAAGTACTTTTCGGAAAAACTTCAAACTTTCAATGGAATAGTGTTTGTTTCAGGCTATCTCACTTTGCCTAACAAAAAAAAAATTTCATTTTGACTCAACTTTTTAACATTGTCACTTTTTGCACAAAAGTGCTTATCTCACCGAGTTGAGCACTTAGAGCTAATTTTTGACTTTCCGCCATATTTCGAGTACTTTTCAGAAAAACTTCAAACTTTCAATGGAATAGTGTTTGTTTCAGGCTATCTCCCTTTGCCTAACAAAAAAAAAATTACATTTTGACTCAACTTTTTAACATTGTCACTTTTTGCACAAAGGTGCTTATCTCGCCGAGCAAATTTTTGACTTTCCACCATATTTCGAGTACTTTTCCGAAAAACTTCAAACTTTCAATGGAATAGTGTTTTTTCAGGCTATCTCACTTTGCCTAACAGAAAAAAATTACATTTTGACTCAACTTTTTAAAGGAAGACCGAATTTTACCTACAAGAGTGCATGTATGTGTTAGTAATAAAAACAAAATAATGGACAAAAATAGCATTACCAAGAAATTGCCTTCAATACGAATTTTACGGCACAAATGTATGCACGCTTACGGAGCACCGCCATTTTGACACTTTCAACTGAATGCTGGGATCGTTGGTGGGGCGGAAGTCCCAACATCCTGGTACCACTTTCCTCCCAAACTTCGTGTGTTTTGCTATACTTAGACGGAGTTCTTTCATCTCGGCGTAAATAAAGTTTCTATCGTTTTTATTTTTTGATTGCTATTCAGAAGACCATGGTATTTTGTATGGCTTACGGATGCTCCAATGCATCGAATAAAAAAGGGAGAAAATCAAAATGCCCTGAACATGTGAGTTTTCACAGATTGCCATTACACGACAAAGTTCAGCTTCGGAGATGGCAAGTAGCCATGAAACTGAAGACACCACATCTTAACGCATATTCTCGAGTGTGCAGCGAACATTTCGAAGATGAAATGTTTGAAGAATTGCCTTCCGAATTCGGCGTTAAGCCGAAACGAAGGTTGAAAAAAGATGCAGTGCCGACTAAGTTTGTTTTTAGTAAGCCTGTTGTTAATGAGAGCAGAAAGGAGCGGCATAAACTTCTGACTGAAAAACGGCGTCTTGCGAGTGATGAAGAAAAGGTAGGCCTAACAATTATAAAAGTTGGGCTAGGGACGCGCGGGTGTAGCCTAGCTAGGGCAGACCTATGTTACAAAACGATACCAACATAACACAAACAGATATATACATTAGATCAGGGAGCTGTAATAACAGCTTAGATTATTTCTGCAGTGGATTTTCTTAATGTTTATAAAATTTACAGACATATGCACTGCTAGGCCTAGGCTATAGTTGCTAATGTGTATTGCACATTCTTTTTTATTTCAGGCTATACCAAATGCGATATACGAAGATGAACCATCAACTCGTTGGCAGTGTATTCAAAATACAGAAGAGACTCCTGAATCTGACAACCAAAGCATATGCAATTGTATACATGTAGCAAAAGTTAACGTCTCAACACAGGTACATCATTTTTCCCCCTGCTTTTTAAGTTTGAAATCTTCAAATCAAAGACGGGATTTAATATTGTATTGTGTATAATATTAAGGGTAGTAATATGACTATTAAGCGTTGTCAGCTCTGCCACAAGCCAATTCGTCCACAGAAAGCTTGAGCACTGTCAACTAGGCCACAAGACAACTAGGCCACATGTCAGCTCGTGACAATAAATAAATTGTGTATAAAATACTTTTGAAATTTGTACTGGAGTCATAATTTTCATTTTCTTTCCTTGAAATTTCTTTCACAAAGTTTATGTTTCCTATTAATTATCTATTCCAAATAGTAATGGCCTTTGACTGGCATACACCAGTTGCACTACAAGATATTAAACCATGATGCACTAGTTGCACCACAAGATATTAAACCAGGAAGAATAAAAAAAAATAGACAATGTTGGATTTTAGAATGGTGAGGTAAAGGAAATCAGTAGAGTAATTATTTTTATAACTTAGTTAAGGTACTAATAATTTTATATTTATGTTGTCTATAAATGCACTTCCTTTTTGTTTTAGACTTACTCATGGGCAGATCCTGCGAAGTTGAAGCATGATCATTGTTATGGAAAGGAAATTCAAAACAATCCACAAATGCCCAGATGCAAACCACCACAGAAGGACAGTGCTCCAATGTGTAGTACCCCCAAGAAACCAGGCAAGGTGTTACATATGCCAGAGATAGAGCTTTCAGATATTGAATCTTCAGACTCGGGTAAATGTTTAAATAATTTTATTTATTTTTGTATTGAGTTAGGTCATTGACGTTAGTTTGTTTAGTGATTAGATCTCTATAGTGCCTGTCTCTTATACACATCTAGATGTGTATAAGAGACAGGTACACAGTTGGGCAAGCGCAGACACCTACCACACTTGCAGCCACGATCCTCTAACACCAACGGACGCAAGAGAGATTTGCTGGTTGAAACCGGACTCGCCACCACACAAGGCTTTACAAGACATTATTCTCAGTAAGAAACTGTTAAAAGATATACAGAAGATGACTCTTTTCAAACATACAGGTACAGTTTCTTTAATTAGCAAAAAAAGTCAGTAATATAATAAAAATATTTTCGAACAATTATAACAATCTATTCAATTGCGGGTAATTTGTTCAGGGAAAGTGTTAGGCGTTCTTGCAGTGTCTTAAAAATTCGTAAAATTCTTTTCTTGTTTTAGGATCTCTTGAGGTTTTCCATGGAATGCTCCTTAAGTATTGTCCCAAAAGAGAACATTTCAGTTATGAGGGTCAAAGAGCCCGTCTGCAGCTAGCTGTTTTAGACCACAATGAAAATGTCGGACGACAACAGGCAGTTACTCAGGATGGTAAGTTATTTTGCTACCTTATAGTTTGGAAGTCATTTCTATTTATTATTTATTATTTTGTTTGTATATGAATGAGTTTTTGTCGTCGTCCATCACGACCCAGCAAATAATATTTGCAGCACTTGTAGTTTTAGTAACTGCACTGAAAGCATAATTAAAACAGCTTTTTTTTTCTTACTGTCTTTGGATTTGTTGTAACCCACCAGTGAATACAAATACTGTACACAAATTGATTGTTATGGTATAATTTCTATCTTGACAGGATCGCTGCGATTTTACCAAGCATTTTCCAAGCGTCAAGGCAAGTGGGTTCTCAAGAAAGTTAACTGTGAAAAAACATACAAATTTCGTGCGAGGTTAATGGAAATGTTGCATGCTCGACGAGAGGACCATACGATTGTATTAGGTCAACAGTATGTTAGCAGACCTGATCTACCACAAAACATTGCACGATCAGAAAAGCCAGCAAAAGAGGATACAATTGCTTCTTTCAGAACAAGATTTAAATTAACCTAGTTCATAATCTATTTATTTATTTATTTTTTTTTATTTTTTGTATTTTTATTTTTTTTTTCTTATGGTTTGTTCTGAAATATGAACAGTATTTAATATCTACTGAATTTGTTTTAAGAACAATAATAAATGTTTTATAATTTTAATTATATTCGAAAATAATTTAGATCTTGGGCCTTGTGTACTTTCATTGCATAAATTAATGTTTGTGACAAGCTTCTGATGTGCTATACAGTACAGTATTATTTGCATATGCAAATGTATTCTTTCTCTTTTCAGCATATTTCTTGAGTTGTGCTATTCAGTACAGTATTATTTGCATATGCAATAATGTTGACAGCTGGAGAGGAAACTTTTTAACTATATGAATCTAGGAATAATTAACTCTTTGCCTTTTACTCTGTACTGTGCTTTCATTGCATACAATAATAAAGTTTGTGAGAAGCTTACAAAGTTTTTCAGCATATATTCCCCTTTCTGTTGTTAATTACTTTTAATAAATCATTAATAAATTGAAATTGATATGTATGAAAGTGGTTGATTTTTTTTGTACTCATGCTTATGGTTTGCCACTGCACGTCGTCTTAATAAGTTGGCTGCCTTCTTACATACAAGCTAGCCTTCAGCGAGACCCTTGCATTTGTCAAACATCAGCCTGTTACTGATTGTACACCATTTATGATTTCCTTCAGATTGATAATTAAAGGTTGTACTGAGTTAGCCAACAGCTTTCACTTAGGTTTTTTTTAATTTTTTTCTCGCAAGCCTTTAAATGAATTCAAAATGTGGTGTTGCATTCCGTAACACTACAGTATCAAGGTCAGATCGAAGCACGCTTCAGCCAGCCAGGCAACTAGTAGGGGTAGATCCTTGAATTTGGGAAAGGGAGAATTCTTTAAGTTTGCTTAAAGAATTTTGAAGCCCAAAATGCTAATGCCCATTAAATATATTAATGGTGGCGTACCTGTATATAAATATCTACTCTAATATTTAGTATTAACGCATGAGGAATTTAAGGGAACCAAACAAAAGCAACTAAATTAAAAATAGGCGAAATCTATACGCCGCCAAATATTAAATGTTGAAAATAAAATGTTCAAACAAATGTAGGTCTTTGTTTTTCTTTTAAAAACACCACTTTGTTTACTTGTTTTCTCAATACTTCATAAAAATATTATTAACTGATTATAAAGGAGGGGGTGGGGTTGTGCATCCGGTCAATCTGGTCTCCCACCCATAAATGAATCCGCCTATTTGCTTCAGCATGGCACGTTTCAAAACTATTAAATAAAAAGTAATGGCAATACATACGATACAACAAATAATTTATTTTTATCTGATCACTGAATTATTTACAAAGTTTGAAGCTGTCTCTTATACACATCTAGATGTGTATAAGAGACAGACCACAAAACATTGCACGATCAGAAAAGCCAGCAAAAGAGGATACAATTGCTTCTTTCAGAACAAGATTTAAATTAACCTAGTTCATAATCTATTTATTTATTTATTTTTTTTTATTTTTTGTATTTTTATTTTTTTTTTCTTATGGTTTCACTTGGAAACTCTCGGCGAATTTTCAAAACAGCACAAGCAGGAATAACTCTGCGTACGGCCTTCCCAAGACGATTGTGCACCCAGTAAGTAAACTGCCTATACGCTTGCAGGCGGTAAGCCTCGTTCTGTATAGGCTCTCTTAAATCGTTTTGTCTTATGTCACTACGGGCGACTAACGCTGTCCTAAGAACTTAAGGGTGTAGACACACAAATTCGAAATCAAAATGTTCTATAATACAATCTAGGCCAGCATTTTCAGCCTTTACCCGAACGTTTTCAATTTCCTTGCAACAACAACATTCAGCAACAGTCGGCATTACTCGGCATTGTTTGCAAGTGCACAACGAAGTGTTTTCTTTTCGCCATTCCTGGTTTTCTATTGCGGGTTCTTCAACTACATTACCATCAAAAATATCTTCTTCGTTATGTTGAATAACCATTGTTACTCTTCTTGGCTCGCACTGATATGGTTCCAAACCGTAATTCATGTTTTTTTACGAGGTATTTTCCAATTCAGTCTTTACATTCCGTATGCTTCGTTCAGTGTAAACAATAGACTGAATGAGCTCGCGCGAAAGCTTGCCCCTCCAATCACCCTACAGCCTCGTTTTCGGTTATAAAATGGCGCATGCCAAAATATCGATTCCTTTCGGAAAATACGCGACTTTCAAACTCATTTTATTGAAAACTATGGCCCAAATCACATAAACTGCGATTCATATGTATTAAATTGTATCTCCTGAATCTCTATAAACAGTATTAAGGATAAAATTCGGTCTTCCTTTAACATTGTCACTTTTTGCACAAAAGTGCTAATCTCACCGAGTTGAGAACTTGATGCAAATTTTTTGACTTTCTGAAATATTTCGAGTACTTTTCCGAAAAAATTCAAAATTTCAATGGAATAGTGTTTCCTTCAGCCTATCTCACTTTGCCTAAGAAAAAAAAAATTACATTTTGACTCAACTTTTTAACATTGTCACTTTTTGCACAAAAGTGCTTATCTCGACGAGTTGAGCACTTAGTGCAAATTTTTGACTTTCCACCATATTTCGAGTACTTTTCAGAAAAACTTCAAACTTTCAATGGAATAGTGTTTGTTTCAGGCTATCTCACTTTACCTAACAAAAAAAAAAAACATTTTGACTCAACTTTTTAACATTGTCACTTTTTGCACAAAAGTGCTTATCTCGCCGAGTTGAAAACTTAGTACAAATTTTTGACTTTCCGCCATATTTCGAGTACTTTCCCGAAAAACTTCAAACTTTCAATGGAATAGTGTTTGTTTCAGGCTATCTCACTTTGACTAACAAAAAAAAAATTACATTTTGACTCAACTTTTTAACATTGTCACTTTTTGCATAAAAGTGCTTATCTCGCCGAGTTGAGCACTTAGTGCAAATTTTTGACTTTCCGCCATATTTCGAGTACTTTTCCAAAAACCAAAAACTTTCAATGGAATAGTGTTTGTTTCAGGCTATCTCAATTTGCCTAACAAAAAAAAATTACATTTTGACTCAACTTTTTAACATTGTCACTTTTTGCACAAAAGTGCTTATCTCGCCGAGTTGAGCAATTGGTGCAAATTTTGTGACTTTCTGCATATATCGAGTACTTTTCCGAAAAACTTCAAACTTTCAATGGAATAGTGTTTGTTTCAGGCTATCTCACCATGCCTAACAAAAGAAAAAACATTTTGACTCAACTTTTTAACATTGTCACTTTTTGCACAAAAGTGCTTCATCTCGCCGAGTTGAGCACTTAGTGCAAATTTTTGACTTTCCGCCATATTTCGAGTATATTTCCGAAAAACTTCAAACTTTCAATGGAATAGTGTTTGTTTCAGGCTATCTCAATTTTCCTAACAACAAAAAATTACATTTTGACTAAACTTTTTAACATTGTCACTTTTTGCACAAAAGTGCTTATCTCGACGAGTTGAGCACTTAGTGCAAATTTTTGACTTTCCGCCATATTTCGAGTATATTTCCGAAAAACTTCAAACTTTCAATGGAATAGTGTTTGTTTCAGGCTATCTCAATTTTCCTAACAAAAAAAAATTACATTTTGAATCA
>NW_022758553.1:26065-34824 GCF_011630105.1 Anneissia japonica
GTTGAGCTCTTAGTGCAAATTTCTGACTTTCCGCCATATTTCGAGTACTTTTCAGAAAAACTTCAAACTTTAAATGGAATAGTGTTTGTTTCAGGCTCTCTCACTCTGCCTAACAAAAAAAAAAAAACCATTTTGACTCAACTTTTTAATATTGTCACTTTTTGCACAAAAGTGCTTATCTCGCCGAGTTGAGCACTTAGTGCAAATTTTAGACTTTCTGCCATATTTCAAGTACTTTTCCGAAAAACTTCAAACTTTCAATGGAATAGTGTTTGTTTCAAGCTATTTCACTTTGCCTAACATAGAAAATTACATTTTGACTCAACTTTTTAAATGTCACTTTTTGCACAAAAGTGCTTATCTCGCCGAGTTGAGCACTTAGTGCAAATATTTGACTTTCCGCCATATTTTGAGTACTTTTCCGAAAAACTTCAAACTTTCACTCAACAGAGCCTGTAAAGATTGGGATAATGATTATGTGCAGAATCAAGCAGATGCTTTAAAGAAAGCTATGACCATTGCTGAGAGCCAGATCAAGAAAACAAGGGAGAATGATAAACGTCTACATAATGGACGAGTGCAGGCCAAACCATTTGAAGTCGGGAAGCGAGTATTGCTAAAGCAAACTGCGTTTACTGGGAGACACAAACCGAGACCAATATGTAATAGAGGAGGTGAATACTGAGCAGGATGTATACACTATAAGACCTGTTTTAGGTGGAAAGTCAAAAACAGTGAATCGTAAATTAATCATCCTTGATCCTCGACTGGAAATTTCTAATGAGGAACCAGAAGAGTGGCCATTGCCTGCTCCACAAATGGGTGACAACATGAATGAGAAACCTTCAGTGAGCAGATGATGAAGCTGAGTTTCATTTAAGAATTGAAGTTCCAGATGATGTCATTCCGTTGAATACAGTTAGTGAGCATAACGATAACCAAGTGAGACGTTCAGCCTGTCCAAATAAAGGAGTACATCATAATCCAGCAAAGTGGCCGAAATCTGTTCTTAAACAGTAATTGTGTGTTTTACCTTATTAGTACAGCATTATTATTTATTGATGTAGTTTATTGATTATTGAATTTTAGTGTTAATTAGTGTAATGTTTTCTTGAAGTTGTGATTGTTCTCTACCTACATAATGATTTCTTAGTGGTAACACATTCGAGGGCGAATATGTTGGGTCTCAGGATGGGTTGTCGTAAACTGAAAAAATATATATATAGGTACCATAAATATTAAAATTAACACTGCCCATTTGGGATGTAGGGCGGCGTATGAATATATCTCATTGTTATGCGGTCAGCCGTGAAATTGTAATGATCATCCCATGTGGTAAGCGGAGAACGACAGGATGAGACTTGGGTATGATTCGTTGTAATTGGTGTGGTTGAATGATTAAAAATATAGCATTTCGTCAAGAGGTATCATAATCATTGGTAATATTGTATCACACAGGAGTAACCTCATGTAAATATTGTTAGGCTAGATTAGGTTATGTGTATTTAGGGACGATTTTGTTTTGATGGCATCCTTCATCCGAAGCCTAACTCCGTGTTGAACTGTCATCTTAATGTAGGTCACCTTGCTTTAGGGTGCAGCTAGGCCGTCGTAGGCAGGCTCAGATTCTTTCAAAGTATAACCTATGATTTCATTGTTTATGGCTACTGCATAGAAATTGAAGGTTTATCATATATTGTTAAAATTATTGTTAATCAGTTACGATGTTGTTTTATCCATTATGCAACTTATTAGAAGAAAGATAAATTATTTTGAAGTTTAGAATACGGGGTATCGGGTGTTGTAGTACATGGTTGCTCTCGCAGTTATCCAGTAAGAAAGTAGAGTCGATGAGCGGCCGATGGTGGCGCTATATGTACACAAAGTGAATAAGATGGCTGCGCCCATGGAGCTAGTGTGTAACGATTAACGAGTTGGTCTAAGCTTATAGTTAATTATTGTGTCGCATAGGAATATAGTGTGATTATATTAGAATGTGTATTAGGTGAGTTTTTAAAGACGTTATGTATATTTTATCAAAGATTTCTGTGAGTCCTATGAGGTGAAGAGAAACTGTTAAAGTCTGGTACTCTATTGTAAGGAGAACGTGAAGTATTATAGTCTGTACATACCTCTGTTGGGTAAGTCAGGATGGCCAAGTTATACTTGATTTTTTAAATGTTTACATTGAAATTATATTGTTTGTTGGTGGTTTGAATATGCTATGAATAACAGTTAGTAGCATGTATAGTTTTGAAGTATAGGCCTGATGCTTAGATTCAAAATCAGCTCATCACTGTTGTTATGATATTATTAATGTGATATTAATAGTGATATTATTAATATTATTTGATGTTGTGATTTTACATTATTGAAGGTAATCTTACATGACTGCAATGAGTTGTTTGTTTATTGTAGGGTTTTTTTTTGTTTCTTATGTTTTACTTGAGACTGGTGATTTGATTGTTGGAATTCAAGTTGGTTGAAGAATAAAGAAACATACAGATCAGCAGCCATATCGTTGTACTAGTGTGTCTGTGTTCAAATCCCGGCCTACGACACTAGCATCTGAAAAACATGTACACTAGGCTGCACTTTCGCATATACTAATGAACAATTTGTTGAAAGACAAAAAAACATATGTATCTGTGGAGTTACCCTATTCTATAGCAAACTGTTGATCACTAGAGGAAAGTTGCCTGATATTGTACTTCTATAAACAAGTTTAAATATCTGAGATATAACAGTGGCTAAAGTAATAGGACAATAATTACATTGTAAGTGATATCTTTAACTTAATTAAAAGTAAAAGAACCTTATGTCATTTCGGGAGTAACATGACTATGCTATAGCATTAAGCTAAAAAGCATAAACTAAAAAGTGTGAACCCTCGCACTAAAAATTTGAAGGGGCTCAGTGTAGACATTGTCAAAGCTTGTGGATTTACCTAGTGATTAATGTAATTCTTTACAGTTTCATGATAGGACAACATATTACAAATTTCTTTCAACCACCTTGGAACGTTTAAGAGTGCCACCATTAAATTTTTTCACCTTTTCCCAGAACTTTAGGTAATTGTCATTAGCCGAAGATTTAGCCATAGTCACAACACAACAGAGTTCTTTATCATGTTTTATTGTCTAAAAGCCATTTTAAAATGAGACCTAGATATTAGCATTGAATAATAAAGAGGCCCATATCGGGCATGCATTAATCCATTGAATAATGCAATTGATGGTTAATACAGCAGTTGCTTGATGTAACATATGGGTGGTTATCTGGAGCATCCATTGAATAATGCAGTTGGTTACCTTCAGCATCCATTGAATAATGCAGTTGTTGGTTAGCCGAAGCATCCATTAAATATTGCAGCTGTCTCTTATACACATCTAGATGTGTATAAGAGACAGGTTGAAAACTAATTCAGAAGTTCATTCATTCCTCCATCTTGTTTTTGTTTTTTTTCAGAATTTTATATCTATAAAAAAAAGTGATCAAAAAAAGTTACCTAGAAAAAGTAGGGAAAAAAGTATAGCACACAATGTTAAACAGAGCATTTACTTTGACAAGATACCAGACTGTTAACTCTATTGTTAGTTCTATTCATGAAGCAGTACATTGATTTATGCAAATACTCATAAAATGAAGTTACAGAGTTACTAAGTGGCACTCAGTGTCTAGGTAGTTTAGTACTAAATGCAGTAATAAGTGTAATGTGTATTTAGTCAAATAAATCATCTGTTCACTAGCAATACTTGTTTATTGTATTTTTATAGAGATAAGATGGAGGAAGAAGAAGATGAAATGTAGGAAGTGTAAGTTATAAATAAAGTAATATCATCCATAGATTTCAAATTAATTTCGGATGATTTGCCATAAATCTTTGATAGTTGAAATTAAAGTAATAAAATACAAGATGTATCTGGTATCATGTTTAACAGTTGGTAAAGAATCTATATATTCACATGAATATGTGAATCTTCATCTCGGATCAACTGATAAAAATAGGCAAAGTAGGGGCATTACTACAATGTACCAATAGACTAATGTTTACTTCTGGATGCAATGTTGTAACGTCTCAAAATGCCTTTGTAAAGAATACTGTAAAGAGGGTGTACTTCAATTCAGCTGCACAGATGATTACACCGATTTATGCAAATGCTCATAAAATGAAGGAACAGAGTTACTAAGTGGCACTACAGTGTCTAGGTAGTTTAGTACTAAATGCAGTAATAAGTGTAATGTGTATTTAATCAAAAAAATCATCTGTTCACAAGCAATACTGAACAGTAACAATTTTTTATTCATATCAAAATAGAAAGTTTAGTCCTGAGTCAACAACTTTGACATAAAAAAAAATGTTATTCAACACTTGATGACAAATAAACACCCTTCCTCCACCCCCTATTTTTTGTATAAAGTACTTTTTTCCCGGATATAGCCTCATTAAGATCAGACCATTGTAATAAATGTAAACAATGGTAATAATACAGTTGAATATCTATGATAGCTTTTGCATGCTTCGTCAAACTCAAATCTCTATACTGTAGAGTTTTTTTCTGTATCACGCTATTCAAATTACTGATTATGTCAGTCACTCTTGCTAGTATTCCTGAAGAATTAGTGCATTAATCAACAGTTGCATTAATTATTGATTGCATAAAACTGCATACTTATAGTATCAAAAACAGCCTTAAACCAACAATTACATTAGTTGAAGATTTTCATAAAACTGCTTACTGAATTCTTAAAAAAACAGCTAAAACCAACAATTATATTCATTAATGAGTGCATAAAACTGCTTACTGCATTAATTAAAACAGCCTAAAAAAACTATTGCATTAAATCAAGCAAAAACTACATGATGTATTAATCAAAAACAAATCTAAACCAAGAACTACATTAACTAATGATTGCATAAAAGTCCTTACTTTTATTCAACAAAAATATCCAATACCAACAATTATATTATTAATGATTACGGATCGCCGGAAGAATTTTGCCTACAGTACGGAATACTAATTATCGTTTTCTGTTGATGTCTACGCTAAATTCAATGTACTTTACATGTAAGAAATTAATGTATGCTTGCTTCATAAAATGGAAATGATTTATTTACGAGTTATAGAGTTGAAATATTGAACGAGAATTTACCCAACTAACTCGTAACTTAACCCTAACGTTCCCTAGCTTTTCTCCGAATTTGATTTAAAAAAAAATACTACCAGAAACATGCTAATTTTCACTTTCTGCTGATGTGTAACTTAACCCTAACGTTCCCTAGCTTTTCTCCGAATTTCATTAAAAAAAAATACTACCAGAAACATGCTAATTTTCACTTTCTGTTGATGTCTATACTAACACAAATTTACTTTTTTATGTCCATAATTGAGTTAGAGTTTCGCATTTTAAAAGTAAAAAGTATATTTTGAGGTAATTGGTTGAAATTTTGTGATTAAAAATTTCATTTTAGGTGTAATCAATTACAACAGTCCCTTAACAGACACTCCTCTGCTGCTCCATCCACGTGTACATGGCCGCGTCTACTTTATCGAAGATTGGTGTTTTCACATACCAAGAATTTCTGGCTTTAGCAGGGTTTTCGTTTGTTGAAATGTGTCTTTGTATTTTCTCTCTGTTTTTCCATATGGTCGCTACCGTAGACTTCGAATGTCCAAAACGTTTTCCAATCGCTGAATTGGACTCGTGGTTCCCATAAGCTTTTATTACGCTCAGTTTCGTATCAATGGAAATACACTGTCTTGGTCTTTTCGAGGCAGAAGCCATTGTTGAAATGTACATTACATCTTACTTAATTATGTTTCAATCAATTAATTAAACAATCGGGTCTATGCTCCTCCCATGCTCCCTACCTACCAATGAAAAGGTGTCATTTAAAATAATACGTACAAATGATTCATTTAAATTGCATATATTTTCAGTCATTTCTTATCTAAACCCTATTCATTGTTTACAAAGTTCATAAGCGTAAACCAATTCATTCCCAGACGCGTGTCCTGTAAAGTTTGACAACCACGGCTATGCGCTCCTTTGATGTTAACCGACTGTTGCTATTAACGATGACAGCGGTCTAATGTCGTCTCTGTAAGACGCTCTAAATTTAGATCGGCATGTCGCTGGAAAGCACGGAAGCACCTAAGTGCCATTCGACTTGACGACTTGTCAAGATAATTAATGTTGTCAAGTCGACATAATATACACATCATGTCGACATGGCGAGATAGATTATCTTGACAAGTCGTCATAGTAAAAGTTGTTTGTTGTCATGGCGAGATAGATTATCTTGACAAGGCGACATAATATAAGTTGTATGTTGTCATGGCGAGATAGATTATCTTGACAAGTCGACATAATAAAAATGGTATGTTGTCATGGCGAGATAGATTATCTTGACAAGTCGACATAATATAAGTTGTATGTTGTCATGGCAAGGTAGATTATCTTGACAAGTCGACATAGTAAAAATTGTATGTTGTCATGGCGAGATAGATTATCTTGACAAGTCGACATAGTAAAAATTGTATGTTGTCATGGCGAGATAGGTTATCTTGACAAGTCGACATAATAAAAGTTATGTTGTCATGACAAGATTACATTTTGACTCAACTTTACATTGTCACTTTTTGCACAAAAGTGCTTATCTCGCCGAGTTGAGCACTTAGTGCAAATTTTTGACTTTCCGCCATATTTCGAGTATTTTTCCAAAAAACCAAACACTTTCAACGGAATAGTGTTTGTTTCAGGCTATCTCAATTTGCCTAACAAAAAAATTACATTTTGACTCAACTTTTTAACATTGTCACTTTTTGCACAAAAGTGCTTATCTCGCCGAGTTGAGCACTTGGTGCAAATTTTTTGACTTTCTGCCATATTTCGTGTACTTTTCAGAAAAACTTCAAACTTTCAATGGAATAGTGTTTGTTTCAGGCTATCTCACTTTGCCTAACAAAAGAAAAAACATTTTCACTCAACTTTTTAACATTTTCACTTTTTGCACAAAAGTTCTTATCTCGCCGAGTTGAGCACTTAGTGCAAATTTTTGACTTTCCGCCATATTTCGAGTACATTTCCGAAAAACTTCAAACTTTCAATGGAATAGTATTTGTTTTAGGCTATCTCAATTTGCCTAACAAAAAAAATTACATTTTGACTAAACTTTTTAACATTGTCACTTTTTGCACAAAATTGCTTATCTCGCCGAGTTGAGCACTTAGTGCAAATTTTTGACTTTCCGCCATATTTCGAGTACTTTTCTGAAAAACTTCAAACTTTCAATGGAATAGTGTTTGTTTCAGGCTATCTCACCGTGCCTAACAAAAAAAAAACATTTTGACTCAACTTTTTAACATTGTCACTTTTTGCACAAAAGTTCTTATCTCGCCGAGTTGAGCACTTAGTGCAAAATTTTGACTTTCCGCCATATTTCAAGTACTTTTCAGAAAAACTTCAAACTTTCAAATGAATAGTGTTAGTTTCAGGCTATCTCACTTTGCCTAAGAAAAAAGAAATTACATTTTGACTAAACTTTTTAACATTGTCACTTTTTGCACAAAAGTGCTTATCTCGCCGAGTTGAGCACTTAGCGACCTGGATTGCCACCGAGATAGATTCGTCCGTGTTCGGCGCCAACGTGTTCGCTACGATGGCGTGCAGGTTGCTCCCGCTTCGATTTTCGCCGGCGAGCGCGAGGCATTCGTGCAGGCTCTTGTACACGTCGCCGAGAACGGCCTGCGTGTGGATGCCTGATTCCATCTTGTACCTGTAGCTGACGTTCTTGACGAAGGGAAGGTTGTGGGTTCGGAGAAACGTTGCGAAATTCTCGATGGCTTCTATCGGTCTCGTGGACCCTCTGTAAGCGAACCTAACGACGTTGCCGCGTTCCCAATGCTTGACGATCAGCTCCATCACCGGGTCGGCGAGGGCCAGGTCGACGGGAACGTTGCGTCGAACGTACGCCAGATCTTCGATCTTAGGATTGGTGGGCAACGCGTTCCAGTCGAACGTGTGCCTCTCCATCACGGGCTCGTATTCTCCTTCTCGAAGTTGCCGGACGCTGTCGAAATTTTTCCTCAGCTCCTCGACGACTTTCTCCCGTCTCTTCGTTGATTCCGATCTCAGCAACATGACGATATTCTGCAGCGGTGTTCACGACGGCAAAGACTACGACTACGAAGAAAAACTCGGTTCAGGGTTTGTCCTTTGCCAGAATGCACGAGAAAGCAATGGGCATCAAAGGAAGATTCGCTGACATCGTGGACAGGGAGACGAGCACCGGTCGGTCGTTCGCCGAAAGCGTCCGAAACGTCGAGATCATAATGATCGACGCTTCTCAGACTTGTCATCGGAACGAAGATCGAAGATCACTTCCCGAACGTCGAGGCGTGCTTGGAACGTTCGGTCGTCGTCGGCGACGTCGAGAAACGGAGCTGGAGGGAAGGACACGACGGAATAGTGAACAGTTACCGACATTTCAGTCTGGACGACGTGGCGCAAACCTTCATGGAGGACGCCCTGGGGTACGCGGACGACGTGGTGGCGATGCAGAAGAGATCGGGAAAGCGAAGCGCCGTGAAGGCCGTGCTGCTCTTCGTGGACGGGAAATCTCCGTTCGCGAAACTCGCCGAACTCAAGCGGAGGAGAGATCACCGGAACGGGAGTTTCCGAAACGGTCTCCGAAAACTCGGTCACCTGAACGACGATGCCCTCAGGACGGCCGTCGACAAAAGGAACACCGTGCT
>NW_022758553.1:35178-37003 GCF_011630105.1 Anneissia japonica
GGTACGGAGATTCTCTTGTTCCGTTCAGATACGCCGAGGATAAATTGAAAAGTTACTCCCAAGACCTGATCTCGATGGCTTCCAAGTCCTGGCGTCTGAGGGTTGCGCGGGGTCTGGCCGACGTCGCCGCTCTGGATCGATGTCTGTGACAGACGTTCTTCTTTCTGGAGTACATGACCATCACGTGGTCCAACATAGACAATCGCCTGAGGAACGACGCCGCGCTTCGAGTCAAATACGGATTCGAGGCCAAACAATAATTTGACGAAAAAACAATTTTTACAATGTATTTTTTTATTTATTTCGAAACATTGAAAAATAAACGTTATTCATTTAAAGTTACATGAGGTGTTCAAAAGATTCTGTTACTATTTTTTGTTAACAAATATTTAATCTTATTATACATTAGAACAAGGTATTTTATATCTTCTTGTTATTTAACTGAACAAAAATAATAAATAAAATAAAAAAAATAAACGTTGCCTGGTGTCAATTTGATCTAAACAGAGGATCGTTGAATTCTCTCTCGATAGAACTGACTGCCTTCATCGCTTAACAGAATCCACAAACATTCCACATGGTTCGACGGGAGCGTTAACAGTTCCAACGACATTCCAGTTAAACATTCGATAGAAAATCTCATGATCTGTAAGAAAAAAAGTGTTTCGATGGTCGATACTATAGAATTGGTTACGTGGCAGATGAGCTCAATAACGTTCCATTCATATATTGCAGCCAAAAGAGTGTACAAGATGATCAACATAACGATATCAACCTGAAGCTGAAGGTCTGTCTCACTGTTCGATGAGATTTTCAACACTTTTGACGACACTTTCATGAAATCTACGACGGCAGATCTAAAAACTTCGAGAAAAAAGACGAAGGCAATCATAAACATCATACGCTTTATCATGGCGCCATTCATCTCGGAAACCGTCCGTTTGGTTATTGCTGCCAAGAGAATGTTCAATACGAATAGCAAAGCGATAGTGGAAAAAAGCTGGGCGTAATCCATTATAGCTGACAGGTACTGTTGCACGTCTGACGAGGAAATGAATTCGAACTTTGTGTGAAACTTTCTTTAAAAAAAAAGGTGTTTCATCATCACTTCATCTGTCCCGGTTGTGATGTCATCGAAACTATTTTGTTTGTATCACGAAGCGTTCCGACCCTCAGAGTATAGTATCGGTTGTAATTATTTTGTTCCGCATCATTATTGTCGTGTCTACCTGGTGGGTTATAAAGTGTGGAAAATCTCGCACTCTTAAGGCAGTAACGTTCGTTTTCCGTGTAGGTTCCTCTGCAGGGCTCCCAGAAGGCCCTCGGCAATATCGATTTGATTCCACCAAGGCGTCTACGACGGCAACTGATGAGCCATCCCTTCACGTGTAACGTTCCGCTATACCATTGTTCGTATGTATAACGAATATATTCGATCCCGGCGCAGGATCGGTTATGTTGAGTTTCTCTGTTTCCATCCGGGTCGCATTCGATCTTGTTAATGAACTTTTTCAGCATCTGCTCTTCCGTTTGGGTTGGATGGTCGAGCGAAAAACGCCATCTCTTCGTACGCGGACCAGATCTACATTTCCTTGTGCGATTGTTTTCTCCTGTTTTGCTACTACCAGGTTCACACTTTGGCATGTTGACGGCTCGGTCGCCGTAAGGTAACTAAGTGGTGCTGAAGTTATTTCCAACTTTGTTCTCTATCGAAGCTAATACAAGACGTCATCGGTACTGGCCGTCTACGTCATCGGTCCCGAACGAAGTTACGAAAAAGGAAACTTTAGATTCGAAGCTAAATAATCGAAGAAGACTAAAAAGT
>NW_022758553.1:38000-38979 GCF_011630105.1 Anneissia japonica
CGAGTCCTCGACACTTCAACGAACTCTACTCATTCGATGCAAGATGGACAGCGAAGGATTTGTCACGTGCCCCTTCTTCCGAGACCACCGGGTCAAGTGGTCCCGATTTCATCGCCACTTCTGCAAATTCAAGGCACGATACGATGGAGACGAAGAAATAGAACTTTGCCGTTTGGGATGTCTTACCGGCGTAGAGATCAGCAAGATGGCCGAACACGAGGAAATATGTTCGATGAGGCAGCTATACTTCCAACCTTCAAGTTCGCCGACGAGGCACGGAAGTCTCGCCCTCCCGACTTACGGGGAATATCGAGAGCCGGAGGAATACTGGGACCTAGAATGGCAACCTGAAATGTAAGTGACTCTCTTTCCCCCCTCTTCTCGTTTCGTTTTACTTTATCGTTTTGTAACTGAGCTAATCGTTTGAATCCTTTTATTTTTTTTTATCTCGGATTGGAGGACGTCGTTTTACCAGTGGAGGAGACGCCCGCCGAAAACTTTGCAACGGTCATCGCAAGAAGATGCGTACTCCACAGGCGGAGCGACGATCCTTTTAGCAGAAGTGTGGCGGAGTACATGGAAACCGACGTAGCGGCACCCACGTCGAAGTTCGTGAACGCCAGACGGGCGCTGGCCGCCGCCATGCGACGGAAGCGGACGGATAGAGGGAAGATCATGGAGGTCCTGGCCACCGGCAGAAGGTTGTTCGAAACCGGTGTGTCAAACGGGGAGACCGTGGCGGATCTAGCAGGTGCCATGCTGTCGGAGCGGTTCCCTTACTTCCAGTGGGAATAGCTCAAGACGCTCGAGGAGAGCGACAGGTGCGTCGTGTGCATGACGGCTTACGCAGAAACGATGAATTTGCCCTGCAGGCACTTTGTATCGTGTCGATCCTGCAACAGTCGACTGCGGAAGTGCCCGACGTGCAGACGGCCTATCGAAATGAGATTGGCGGAGTGGCAGATTCCGGACGACACGA
>NW_022758553.1:39026-43253 GCF_011630105.1 Anneissia japonica
AGTTTTAAAAAATAAATTTTATTACAAAAAAAATGAAATTTGACTGAGATTGTATTTTTTGTTGTTTCCGTTCGAAAGTTCATTGAGGGCGGCAGACTGGTTTTTGCGAAAGTCAGGATAAGGTTGGATTGAAAATATTGAGAGAAAAAATAACCGTTTTCTCACGTTCGCAAAAACGTGTCTGCCGCCATCTATTTTATTTACGTTTCTCGTCAAAGTATTGCGCATATGAACAGAAGCGAAGAAGTGCACCTGCGATTGGGAGTTCACCTGCGCTTGGGAAGGATGGCCGATTTCGAAAACGGACTATGCGGTTGCTTCGGAAACTTCGGCATGTGCGTGTTCACATACTTCCTGCCGTGTTACACTCAAGGAAAACTCGCGGAATCACTAGGAGACGACTGCCTTCTCTGCGGTCTGGCTCTCATGGTACCGCGGTGAACATTTTCGCTCGTATGATCACTCGGCAGAACGTCAGGGAAAACAAAGGGATCGAAGGGAGTGGAATAGGCGATCTCTTTGCCGTGTGTTGCTGCGGTTTCTGCGCTCTGGTCCAGGAAGCCAAGGAGATGCAGATTCAGACACCGCTCGGAGCCGTAGAATCGATGGGGCGTGCATAGGTGTTTGCAAATAAATAAAAATCGTCCAAAAAAATATATATACTTGTAAAACTTTCTTTTATTACATACGTTAAAAATAAACATTTTCCACGTACCACAATTTTCCAACTTGTATACGAAACTTTTTTTATTTTCGACATTAACATAACGTCGAGACGAGTGCGGGATAATCGCAGAAAGGATGACCGCCAAAGCATTCGAGGGGAACGTGCATCGGCGTCGCATGGTCTTCGAGATCAACGAACGCTGCTTCGACGTCGTGGACGACGTCGCGAGCGACGTGTGTCCTTCGAAGAAAGTGGACGACTACGACGTGAAGATAGAAGTGCATCCCGGCTGCCAACTTTCGAGGGCCCAGTTCCTCGTCGAGGCGAACGCCTCTCGCAGTCTTTGGAGATTCGACAAGGTCGCCGTGAAGCTGAACGTGAACACGTCCGAGCCGTTTCTGTACGGTTGGCGGTTGATGGTGCTGGACGAGAAAACTCGAGCCCTAACTCCCGCGTTCTGCAGGAAAGTGCCTGTCACGTGGGCGGGCGTGGCCGACGTTACGCGTCGAAAGGTCACCGCGGAGGAGACGGTCGACAAAGGCGTGAGGACGGCGTGGAAGGATGACTATCACGGAGCGTTGACCAACGACGCGAGGTGCGACGAGGCTCGTCCGGACATGATGGGCAAGACGAAGAGTTCGAACGTTTGGACGGTGTTCGGTTCGCCCCTGGTGAAGCATCTCGTCGAACGAGATTTTCGAGTGTCCCTCGACGACTTCCGAAACGTCGATCGCGAAAGATCGGCGTTGCTACTGTCGAGGAGGAGAGATAATTTCGAGGACCGCCGCAGGTACGTTGAGGAAAAGCGTCACGGGAACGACGACGACGTGGAAGCCGCTCGCTTCGAGAATTTCGTCGGCGAGGCGCTGAAAACGTGCGGTCGTTCGTTGATGCTCGTCTGTGACAGGAAGCACTTCGACAGGGACGACTTCAAGAGCACCAAGACGGACTACGTCGTTCCGTTTCCGGTCGTGGAAGCGCTGGTCGCCGTCGCGGAAAGCTTGCACGCTCAATCGAACTACGTTCTGATGACGGGCAAGAACCTGGTTCTGGAACTCGAACGCTTCTTCGGTCCGTCGGCCGGCAAAGGATCGGCAGAGCTGGTCGTGGAGTACGTGTCGGATCCCTTGATTCCTCCGAATCGTCCGTGGAGCGTGGACCAGCTCATCGAAAACGATCTTCTGGAACTGCCGAAAACCGTCTCCGACGTATTTGCCACGGGACTCGATGACGAGACGAACGACAAGGACGACAAAGAGGATGAGGCACGTCGACATCGCCGGATGCACGACCTTGGCAATCGCGGTCGCTCTGTTCGCGGCGGCAGGGGCGACCGTAGACCTCCGCCGGATTCCGATCGCCGTTCTAAACACGACGTCGGTGATATCGATCGGAAGATGGTTCACGGTGACAGATAGCGTTTTCAAAAGGGTCGGAGAAACGTTGAGGATAGAAGAAAGACCGCCGTCCGCGACGTTGGTTCACTGTCTCCGCGGTTGCAGCCATCTGAGGGACCTTTGCCTCTGGTGCGTCCGGAGACCTCCTCCGACATGCGTAAGCTACGAGCCCCCTCCGAATTCCGTGATCGTCCACGACGTGACGGACGGAACTTGGAAGGTGGAGGATTGGGGTGAACGGCCGGTCTGCGAAGCTCCGTCCTCGACTTCGCCGTTATCGGGCTTCCTCGTGCCGCCTCCCATCTCTCCCAACGAACCGGACGTCGTTTACAACCTCACGTCTCCGCACTCGTCTGCGCGAAAGTCCGAAACTTCCAAAGTCCCCGAATACTACAGAGTTTATCATCGATACCGTCTGGTGATTTGACCCACCGACCACGAAACCGAACTTGCGACCAACAGCTGGAAGACGACGATGCAGAGCACCTCTCCACTCTGCGGTACCGATTTTGGCAGACCCTCCAAAACGTGCACGTAAAGTCGATCGCCGTCGTATGCTCCTATCGGGCGCTCCTTGCGTCTCGGCATTTCGTGAGCGCGATCCACCAGCCGCACGACCTTCCAACCGCGACGTTGCATCGCGTACAGCAAGCGATCGCCGTAATCGTCCAGTCTGACGAATGGTCGATACTCGTCGGTCGGCATGTTCCCTCGAAAGCTCAGTTTGGTCACGCTCCTAGACCTGCGATAGAGAACGTTCTCCACGTAGCGGTCGTCGGCGCCGGGAGTGACGACGACGAAGGGGTCAAGAGCGACGACGTACGAAGTCCTGTTAGAGTGAGCGAAACGGCCGGCGAACGCATGTTGCGAAAACACGTACGTTCCGCATTCGACCGTACTCGCAAGAAACACCCGCGCTATGAAGAGCGTCGGAAACTTGCTGGCCGTCATCGCGTCCGCGTTCTGCACCTGCGGACGCTACAGTCTTTTCGCGAACGCCTCCGAATGCGAATCCGACCTCGCCGAATCCGGCCGCGATCCCAACAGGTTGTGCGAACAGATAACGGCTGTCTCTTATACACATCTAGATGTGTATAAGAGACAGCTGCTGTACAACAGGAAGCAGATCGTAAAAGATAGGATGCAGGAAGTTCACTCCGAGATGATGTCTCTGAGCAATCGACTGACGGACGAGGAGATGAACGAGGACGACGAATTTGACGAGAACACCCTGCAGGTCGAATTACAGACACTAATGAGGAAGAAGATGGAGATGGAGAAACTTTTTCGGATGATAAACAAGCTGGACTGCAACGTGAGCACCATGAAGATAAACGTGGACACGCACGGTCTGATGAACACGCTCAAGCAGACTCTTCTGAACCTGCCGCACGGAGTCGACGACGATTACAAGAAGACGCTGACCATGACGACCCCTGTCTCTTATACACATCTACGTCGAGACGAGTGCGGAGTATCGCAGACAGGATGACGTCTCGGAGCTGGACGATGGCGACGTGGAGAATCGGGTCACCGACCTGCTCCAACTCTCCAAACGGAACCATTGCAGGACGACGCCGGTGCGCTACGGCGTCGCGAAGGAGCCGGTGTTGGCGAGCGTATAGAAGTATAAGTGTGCTTTCGCGAATCGAGATCGACCACAACAAAATAGGATTCGGAGAACTGAGATGCTGAGGAACGTGCTGGTCGTGTGCTTGCTCGGGTTTACGACGGCCGTCGAAAGTGAGTGGACGTGCGCGTACTGCTCGTTTCCCACGGATGGAGAAACTACTTGGTCGTGTAGCAACTGTTCGCTCTCGCAAACTACGCGATGCCTACGGAGGTGGCGCCAACCGAAGAAGAGTCGATAACCGAATCGGCAGATAGTTGGTCCGACGAAGGCGACGACGATACAGACGGACGTTGCAAGAAGCGAACTGTGGAATGCAGATTGAAAAATCTGCACAGACGATATAAGCACAACCTGTGCATCGTCGAGGATGGTTCCGTGTCAACGACGACGGCCGTCGTCTCAGAGGATACGACGACGAAGGACTGCGACCGCCTGCAAACGCCGCCGTTGAACAACGGCAGGATTGCGATGCTCTCTTGCAGGACGGGTCTGTACCTCGCCGCAAACTCTTCGTCCGGAGAACTGTACAC
>NW_022758553.1:43396-53530 GCF_011630105.1 Anneissia japonica
CGATCCTCAGACGGACGTCGAGTACACGGACGCCTCCTCGGATCTCCTACCGACGTCGAGTACGCGGACGCGTCCGCGAATCTCAGACGAACGTCGAGTACACGGACGCGTCCGCGATCCTCAGACGGACGTCAAGTACACGGACGAGTCCGCGATTCTCAGACGGACGTCGAGTACACGGACGTTTCCTCGGATCTCCTACCGACGTCGAGTACGCGGACGCGTCCGCGATCCTCAGACGGACGTCGAGTACGCGGACGCGTACTCGAGGTCGGACAGCAGGACACGGACGGATGTCGAGTAACAAACTCGCGTCCGCGTCCTGCTGACCGACATCGAGTACGCGGACGTCGAGTACACGGACGTGGAGTACACGGACAGACGTCGAGTAGACGGACGTCGAGTAAACGGACGTCGAGTACACGGACGGACGTCGAGTAGACGGACGTCGAGTACACGGACGGATGCCAAGTACACCGACGTGTCCTCGACTCGACTACCGTGTTCGCGTACGCCGTTAAGGGAGACAAGACGAGTTTCTATATTTTAACTTTGGAAAAAAAATTTAAAACTTGAAATTAACAACAACGGACTTCGAGTAGACGGTCGTGGAGTACACGGACGGATGTCGAGTACACACTCACGTCCGTGACCCGCCGACCGATCTCGTGTACGCGGACGTGGAGTACACGGACGGACGTCGAGTAGACGGACATGGAGTACACGGATCTCTGGACTTTTCTGAAATTTCTGAAATTTTCGAATAGCTGGACTAAAAAAATTTTCGAAAATCTGCACTTAGAACAATTTTCGAAAATCTGTCGAGTCTGCTCTTACGTCGAGTACACACTCGCGTCCGCGACCCACCGACAGACCACGAGTACGCGGACGTCGAGTAGACGGACGTCGAGTACACGGACTGACGTCGAGTAGACGGACGGATGTCGAGTACATCGACGTGTCCTCGACTCGACCACCATCGCCGCGTACGCCGTTAAGGCAGACAAGACGAGTCTCTAATTTCAACTTTGGAAACATTTTCTGAAACTGGAAATAGTTTGTGTCCGCGACTCGCCGACCGTCCTCGAGTACGCGGACGTGGAGTAGACAGACGTCGAGTACACGGACGTGGAGTACAAGGACGTACGTCGAGTAGACGGACGTGGAGTACACGGACTAATGTCGAGTACACACTCGCGTCCGCGTCCTGCCGACCGACATCGAGTACGCGTACGTCGAGTAGACGGACGTGGAGTACACGGACGGACGTGGAGTACACGGACAGATGTCGAGTACACCGACGGATATCGAGTACACTTTCGTGTCCTCGACTCGACTACTGCCGCCGCGTACGCCCTTAAGGCAGACAAGACGAGTCTCTAATTTCAACTTTGGAAAAATTTTCTGAAACTGGAAAAAATTTGTGTCCCGACCGACCTCGATTACACACTCGCGTCCGCGTCCTGCCCACCTATCTCGAGTACGCGGACGTCGAGTAGACGGACGTCGAGTACACGGACGGATGTCGAGTACACACTCGCGTCCGCGACCCGCCGACCGAACTCGTGTACGCGTACTCGGCGTTCGCGGACGTCGAGTAGACGGACGGACGTGGAGTACACGGACTGGTGTCGAGTACACACTCGCGTCCGCGACCCGCCGACCGACTTCCTGTACGCGGACGTCAAGCAGACGGACGTGGAGTACACGGAACGGACAACGAGCACACACTCGCGTCCGCGTCCTGCCGACCGACCTCGAGTACACGGAAGGACTTCGAGTACACACTCGCGTCCGCGTCCTGCCGACCGACCTCGAGTACGCGGACGTCGAGTACACGGAAGGAATTCGAGTACACACTGGCGTCCGCGTCTCGCCGACCGACCACGAGTACGCGGACGTCAAGAAGACAGACGTGTCCTCCACTTGAAATTTGTGAAAATTTTCTGAAACTGGAAATAATTTGTGTCCGCGACTCGCTCACCGACCTCGAGTACGCGGACGTCGTGTAGGCGTACGTGGAGTACACGGACGGATGTCGAGTGTACACTCGCGTCCGCGACCCGCAGACCGATATCGAATACGCGGACGTCGAGTAGACGGACGTGGAGTACACGAACGGATGTCGAGTACACACTCGCGTCCGCGATCTGCCGACCGACCTCGAGTACGCGGACGGCGGGTCGGCCTCGCTGGACTTAGAAAAAATTTCGACTTTTCTGGACTTGAAAAGCTGGACCAGCTAGACCGACGTCTACTACACACACGTACTCGACGAACAACGTCGAGTTCACGGACGTGTCCGCGGATCTCCGACCGACGTCGTTAAAGCAGTCGAAACGAGTCTCTATTTCAAATTTGGAAAATTTTCTGAAAATGGAAATAATTTGTGTCCGCGACTCGCCGACCGATCATGCGGACGTCGAGCAGGCGTACGTGGAGTACACGGACGGATGTCGAGTATACACTCGCGTCCGCGACCCGCGGACCGATCTCGAATACGCGGACGTCGAGTAGACGGACGTGGAGTCCACAAACGGATGTCGAGTACACACTCGCTTCCGAGACTCGCCGACCGACATCAAGTACGCGGACGTGGAGTACACGGACGTGGAGTACACGAACGGATGTAGAGTACACACTCGCCCCTTCGTACCGCCGACCGAACTCCAGTACGCGGACGTAGAGTAGACGGACGTGGAGTGCACGATGTCGAGTACACACTCGCGTCCGCGACCCTCCGACCGACCTTGAGTACGCGGACGTCGAATAGACGGACGAATGCCAAGTACAACGACGTGTCCTCGACTCGACTATCGTGTTCGCGTACGCTGTTAAGGCAGACAAGACGAATCTCCATTTTGAAAAATTTTCTAAAACTGGAAATAATTTTTGTTCGCGACTCGACAACCGACCTCGAGTACGCGGACGTCGAGTAGACGGACGCGGAGTACACGGACGGACTTCGAGTACACGGACGTCGAGTACACGGACGGATGTCGAGTACACACGCGCGTCCGCGACCCGCCGATCGATCAATTGGATATCATTATGCCTGTCTCTTATACACATCTAGATGTGTGAGAAGACGGACGTCGAGTAGACGGACGTGGAGTACGCGGACGGATGTCGAGTACACACCCGCGTTCGCGACCCGCGGACCCATCTCGAGTACGCGGACGTCGAGTAGACGGACGTGGAGTGCACGGATGGACTTGGAGTACGCGGACGGGTGTCGAGTACACACTCGCGTCCGCGACCCGCGGACCCATCTCGAGTACGCGGACGTCGAGTAGACGGACGTGGAGTGCACGGACGGACTTGGAGTACGCGGACGGGTGTCGAGTACACACTCGCGTCCGCGACCCGCCGACCGACCTCCAGTAAGCGGACGTCGAATAGACAGACGCGGAGTGCACGGACGGACATCGAATAGACGGACGTGGAGTACACGGGCGGATGTCGAGTGCACACTCGCGTCCGCGGACACACCTCGAGTACGCGGACGTCGAGTAGACGGACGTGGAGTACGCGGACTGATGTAGAGTACACACTTGCGTCCGCGTCCCAACAACGTTTCCCCGACCCGCCGACGGACGTCGAGTGTCCTCGATCCTCGACAGATGTCGAGTACACGAACGTCGTCTCTAATTAGACTTCAAAATAATTTGTCTGAAATCGGAAAGAAATTGTGTCTGCGTCCGCGGATCTTTGTCGGACGTCGAGTACACGGACGCGTCCGCAGATATTCGTCGGACGTCGAGTACACGGACGCGTCCACTGATCTCCGAAGGACGTCGAGTACACGGACGCGTCCGCGGATCCCCGACCGACGTCGAGTACACGGACGCGTCCGCGGATCTTCGTCGGACGTCTAGGTGTTCGGACGTCGAGTACACGGAGGTATCGAGACCCACCAAGAAACGTCGAGCACACGGACGTGTCCGCGATCTCCAAAGAACGCCGAGTACACGGAGGTGTCCGCGATCCTCCGAGTCACTTCGAGTACACCGGCGGACGTCGAGTGCATCGACTCGTCCGCGACTCTCGGACGGACGTCGAGTACACCGACGGACGTCGAGTACACGCACGTGTCCGTGATCGTGGACGGACTTCAAGTAGACGGACGTCGAGTACACGGACGGAAGTCGAGTACACGCTCGTGTCTGTGAACTGCCGACTGCCTTCCATCTCTAACGAAAGTCGAGTACACAAAGTACATTCTCCGATGGACCGAGTTCATCGATTAGGCGTCGGACACGGCGTCGCGTCCACGACTTCAGATCACATCCACACGTTCGAAACAGTTTTTAAAAAAATTGTTCGAAATTTTTTCTGTTTCGAACGTGTGGTTCGAACGTGGTCGGCTCCGTGTCCGGCACCGCCGAGTACACGACCGTGTGCCGTGCAAGTCGTCGAGTGCACGAGACCGGTGCCGGGTAGACAAACACGAAAATTTGAATCCAAGTTGTGGATCGAATCATGATCGCCGTGCACCTCAGATATTCGTCGGGCACTTCGTCGTGTACGAGAGTTCGTGTCGTGTACGCCGTCTAGTGCTGGAGACCGGCGTCGAGTACGCCGTCCCCTCCACAACTTCCAATCCCTCCGGGGTTCGAACGAAGTTGGAAACAGAAGCCGGAGTTGCGACACCGCCGTGTGTGCGGACCGAAGAGCAACCGAACGATCGATCCGTGCACCGATGACGTAGAAGAGAGGTACCGATGACGTCACCACCTCCCATCTAATAAATCTACGATCTTGTACATTCCATTCGAATTACTTTCCTTGTTAGACGTTGATCGAAACCAGTCAGTTACAATGCACCTGCTGAAAATTATCGTTTCGCTAATTGTCTTGTACATATGTTTGACAGCAATAGCTAAACGGACGGGTATTGAGCGCCTTGGCCAAATGGTCAAGCTTTCGATGATTTTGTTAATTTCCGATTTTTTTTACACAGTTTTGAAAATGACCGTCCGATGTTTCATAGAAGAGTTGGCAGTCGCATCGAACCTTGAATCGTGTCATCTGCTTCAATTGGATATCATTATGCTGATCGTCGTGTACACTCTTTTGCCAGCAATCAATCATTGGACCGTTGGCGTCGGTCAAGTCGCTGCCGATTCGCCTTCTTCCAAGTACGTGCCGCAAGGAACGTCGATGCACCTGATGGACGTCCGTCCTCGTTTCGGGTGCATCAGCACGGACAGGGACGCGAGTCACGTTCTCGGCGATCGAAATCGGAAGATGCTGTCCGCCAAGACCGATCTGTACGGAGCGGCAATGACGGTGGCGACCGTGCTCGCCGAGAATTCTCCCCAAGCGTTCGATCAGTTCGACTACCAGGATCTCGCTCGCGCGGAGTGTACGGAGGAACCTCTACTGAAGGTGTGCGGGCACCTCGTCCGTCTTCGCGGTCCGAAGACCGACGAAGAGCTGGCGTTCTGGAACGCGTACGTCAACTCGGACGACAGGTTCATCGAAGCGATGAGAAGTCGGGACTCGGCACCGTCCGCGCTTGAACGTTTCGGGGACGTGTTGGGGAACAAGTTCGTCAAAGCTCTGAAAAGATGCCTGAGTCCGGTTCCGGAGTACCGTCGACTCTCCGAGCTGCACGCCGCATCCTCCGTCGTCGCCTGCAGCAGAGTAACCGACGTCGACGCGAAGCACCTGTCTCTCAAACGGACCGGCAAAAAGTCGGTGTACATGCTCTACCGGGACGACCTTGTTATCGGAGACGTCAAGTTCGGAAACGAGAGCGAACACAAGAACGTGATCGTCGTCGAACACGTGCACTCGATCCGAAGACGTTGTCGTCCTTCGTAACGTCCGCGCTCAGATTTTGCAAGTACAGGTCGAACAAAATCGAACTTCCGGTATTCAACAAAGACGAGCGGCAACGACTGGTCAAGGCGTTCGGGGGCAGAGCTGTGGCGTCCGACGACGGAAAGCGATTGACGATGGACGTCGAAGAGCGCGTTCCCCTCATCATGCCGAGAGGCGAGAAGGACGGCGTTGCAACGAAACGTTCGGACAGTTACTTATATTCTCGCGATCAGGACGTGTCGTTCACAAAACGAGGTAGGACGGCACATCGAACGGACGTATTCGAGTCTTCGACCGACGAAGAAGAAGAAGAAGATCGCATCCTGCATCAGTATTAGCAACTTCGTTCTCCTTCTCGTCCTCAGTTCATCCGATTGCTTACGATGGACGTCCTGCAGCCGCGGACGGTGATTTACCGCGACACCCCGGATGACATATCGAAGCGAGGAGCATTCTCGGTGGACGACAGGGGTACGTTCGGAGTGGTCAAGTCCGTGGAATCAGACGTGCGCGTGGTGGAGAAGAAGACGGAAACCAACAAGACCGTCGAACGGGAGCGGCTCGTTGGCAACAAGGAAGTTCTCGTTCTCGCCTACGTCAACTGGAACGACCGGATGCGTTCGCACGCTCCGATCCTGCTGCAAACGACCTTCGTCTACGGAGTGGCTCGTTCGATACGAATGACGAACGAAGAGTGCGATCTGCACGTGTTAAGATTTAAATTTCGACTCGTGCCCTGCATCAGGACGCTGAACCTGCACCTTTTGGAGGCCCTGCAATTCTTAAGGAAAACTGGAGTGGTGCACAACGACATCACCACCAAGAACGTCACCTACAACCGGTCGGACGGCCGATTCAGGCTCGTCGATTTCGGTTCGGCCGAGTTGTGCGACAGGAAACCGGAGGATTTCGGAATGCGGCTAGAAAGCAGAGACGTCGAAAAATTCGGAGCGGTGGGACGCGTGCGCCCGGGAACGCCGGCTTCGATGTACGTCCCGGCGGACACCGAAATTTACACGATGGACACGAAACCACGACCGTCGGAGATCAGGAGCGTCATGAAGCTCGCCTCCGTCGCCTTCAGGGACGTCAGCCACGTCATGACCAACAGGCACGTGAAGACCCTGTCGTGGAGGTCGGACCTGTACTCGGCGGCGATCACGGTGGTGGCGATGCTATGCCGTCGCGGAATTCCCTCTTTCCGGCAGGTAGACTATTCCGACTTGCCCGGAAAAGACTCTGCGACCAGGTCGGTCGTCGTTCGCGAACTCGTCGACGTGTGCAAAAACCTGGTGGCACTGAGAGGGGGCATGAATTCGTTCGAGAGTGCATTCTGGTACACGTACGTCAACGAGGACCCGATCCTGCTGGACGCGCTCGTCTTCAAACCTTCGGACTCGGTGCCCTTGCTCGATCGCTTCCGAGACGTCCTCGGAGAAAGGTTCGTCGACTGCCTCTGCAAAAACCTGTCGCCGATACCGGAACAGAGGAACTTATCCTGGTTGCAAACTTCGCGGGGAGCTGACGACGAGAGAACGACCATTCGCTGCAACGATCTACTCGCCGTGAAACGGGCGGACACCAACGTCGTCCACCTTCTGTTCAGGGAAGTGGACATGATAGTCGGTGACGTCAGATATCGCACGGAGGATGACGGCACGGCGATAGTGGATCACCTGCAGATCCTCGTCGAGGGACCCGACCTTCCTATGTCGTTCGTCCGGTCGGCGCTGGATCTGGTGGACGTCCGAGCTTCCACGGTTCACATCGTCGCTTACAACGATAAGGAGCTTCGAACGATCTCGAGATGGTTTCCCGATCATCGTAGGACCGAACGAGGACGCCTGGCCGTGAAACTCGACTCTCGCATGCCCGCCATCTCGCCACTGCGTGCGAACGGCAGCGTGCTGCAGCCGTTGGATCTCAACGGAGACCGCGATCGTCGACCGAATCAACGTTCGCTGGAGGTCAACCGAATTTTCGAGGAGATATTAATCAACGGCATACGGAGATCGAGCATACTCTCTCCGATCTCGAACCGAGGAAGCCTGCCGACTCTGCATTCGAACGAAGACCGACCGACGCAGCATCGTTCGCGCTCCGCCGGCGAAGTCGACAGAATTTTCGACGAGATATTAGTAAACGGCGTCAGGAGATCGACCTTACTCTCACCCATAATCGATTAAGATCGAGACGATGCACGTCCGAGTCGAGTCCACGTGCGGCAGAGCGGCCGTCAACTTTTTCCTCGTCAACGTCGTTTCGTCGCAGACCATCGCGCACCGGTATCCGTACGATCGTCGAGAGCGCGTGCACTCCATCCACCTGAGGGGAACGAAGCTGCAGGACGACATGATAGAATTCCAGTCGCCGCTGAGCAGGGGATCGACGGCCCCGTTCTTCGCGTCCACCGGATCGACGAACATCACGACGAGAGGCAACTTCGACCTTCGCACGAAGACCTCCCTCAACTACCAGCTGCACCAGGCTGTCGTGTGGAGGAAGCGCAACAGCCTCCCGATGCACACGTCGACCAACAACCTGAACCACGCGGGAAGGATATACGGCATCAGATCCGATCCGGCGACGGTGATCGAGAATCTGAAGCTGAAGGAATCTCTCATAGTGGACAGCAACGATCGATTTCCGTCGGTCAAGTTCACAGTTCCGAACGACACGAAAGCGGGCGGAGACGATCGCCCCCGCAAATTTCAGCTATTCTCTCCGTCGTTCTGCTGCAACACTCAGTTTCAAACGCCGGAATCCCTACGACGTACCGGACAAACTTTTTTGGACACCGTTGTCAGACACGTGGACGACTTCGATTCTGACCTCTGCAAACTCTGCGTTGAACGCGAGCTGTTCTTCGAAAGACCGCTAAACGATTCCCGACTGAAGGAGATCGACCCGGTCAACCGTTCGACGCGCTGCAACACATCGGGTTGCAAACAGAAGCGTTACATCACCAAGTAACAATCGTTCATTAACGAGGAGTGGCAAAAACGCCAGTAGACAAAGCAGCAGATATCGTTTAGCAATAAGATTCACGTCGGTTTCAATAAAGACAATAAGTAGTGAGCCCTCTGTTGGTCACTATTATAGATTTTAGATATTCTCGTAGTTGGGGGCGCTAACGCGGAAGCGATAATTTCATTATTCTCCATATATGGGTTTTTAAATGACCAACCAACAGGTTTAAAATTAAAAACGTAATGAATATTCATGATATTATCGAAGAAGACATGATAAACAGTTCCGTAGTATAACATAGGTACGATGTTATGGCTCTTGATTTTACGTGTGAGTATTTGAATTTATTTCATGTTTTTCACCCAAAACTTAAGAAAATCTGGCATGTAAAGTTTACATGGCTATAAATAATTTTTGCAATTTTTTGAAACATTGCCATTTGCTCCATGTTATTACTATTTGACTTCTGCATTATCCTCTAAAAAATCTCTCTGACAACTGTTCCTGTACAAATTTTATTTAAGTTTAAAAATGACCGTGTCTGGCCTTTAAAATACACGTGTTTACCCTATGCAGGCCTAGCATGTCTACGCTTTAGACGTTTGGCGTAATAAATAACACAGACAAGATAACTATATATGTTTGTAAAATATAATTCAAATGTTTCTAGTCTTCCCAAAAATAGCCTACGCTACGGGAGGGTAAGCTGCCGCCTGGGCTTAGGTGAAAGTAAACAATGTTTGGCCAGGAGGAGGGTATTTAAATTTTAAGTATACGCGGTATGCTCTCACGTGAAAGTAGACCTACGCTAGGCCTAGTCTATTCCTGTCTCTTATACACATCTAGATGTGTATAAGAGACAGCCTGTCCTCGGCGGCGATCACGGTGGTGGCGATGCTATGCCGTCGCGGAATTCCCTCTTTCCGGCAGGTAGACTATTCCGACTTGCCCGGAAAAGACTCTGCGACCAGGTCGGTCGTCGTTCGCGAACTCGTCGACGTGTGCAAAAACCTGGTGGCACTGAGAGGGGGCATGAATTCGTTCGAGAGTGCATTCTGGTACACGTACGTCAACGAGGACCCGATCCTGCTGGACGCGCTCGTCTCAAAACCATCGGACTCGGTGCCATTGCTCGATCGCTTCCGAGACGTCCTCGGAGAAAGGTTCGTCGACTGCCTCTGCAAAAACTTGTCGCCGATACCGGAACAGAGGAACTTATCCTGGTTGCAAACTTCGCGGGGAGCTGACGACGAGAGAACGACCATTCGCTGCAACGATCTACTCGCCGTGAAACGGGCGGACACCAACGTCGTCCACCTTCTGTTCAGGGAAGAG
>NW_022758553.1:54551-57385 GCF_011630105.1 Anneissia japonica
GTTCCGCTAGGCTCGCACGATCCCAATCGCGACATGAGTGTGTTCGTTCGAGGCTTGCGGTGCGTAAATATATGAAAGGCGCGTTGAAAACACTTATTGTCCCAATATAGTGCGTATGAAACCGCCGTGGATTCGACCTTTTTTTTTTCATCGAAGAACGGCACTCGGAGATGCTGAGATCTGTCGAGAAAAGGGACGTCCGAAAAACTGTGAGGATGCCAGTGGAGCACGTCCGTCGGATCCTGAAAATACTGGACGGGAAGAAGGACGTCGACGGAATCTCCAAAGTGGCGAACCAACTGGAAACTTTGCTGTCGCGCAAGACGGGATCGAGGACGACCTCGAAGAATAAATATTTTTTTTTATTTTTTATTATTTCAATGATTTTTGGAAAAAAAAATCGAAATAAATGTTTGTAAAATATGAAAAAAAGAAAACACTTGTTTACGTTACTTTCTTTATCGTAATAGAATTTATTCTGAGTGAGTGAGTGAGTAATGTGTGAACGATTGAAAGTGAGCACGACGATGGACATGTTCAAGAAGCTGCCCGTTCTGAAATTGGGTCTTCCCCAACCTGCCGCGGAAGTCAGGTGGTCCGGATTGCTCGTCGTGGACTCGAGGTGCTACGCGGACGACGACGACGACGACAACAAAGACGACGACGGTCGCGGTCCCGGACGAAGAACTCGCAACGGTCGATTGTGGCGAGAATCGAGGACTTTACAGAATTCATGCCGCTGTTTCTGACCCTCGATTCCATGCACGACTGGCGCATATTCTTCGGTCGAGCAAATTCGAACGATTCCCCTCTCACCTTCCAGTTGCATTTCGACGGAAGGCGTTACGGTTCAGACAACCCCTACTTCGAACTTCTGATGCGCATACTGAGAAACGCGTGCGCCAGTCACAACGGCAACGACGTAGCGGAGTCCCGGTCGTCGACGTCGTTGCAGTCGATCGCCGGCATGATAGAGACCTGTCTCGATCATCTGGGAGTGGGAGGAAACGTGCAGCTTGGGTCTCGTCCTAGGTTCTCGCGGCACCCGGGCGGGCGTATCGAATGGCTGCACGCCGACATGTTCACAGCCATCTTCTCGTTGGAGACTCTGAGAGATACGATCGAAGATCTGGCGGTCAATGCCGAAAAACTCGTGCTGGCAACTACGACGACGACGACGACAACGAACGAGCGGGGATCGAACGACCCGGTTCTCGACTTCGAGCTTGCGGACGCGGACGTTCGAAGTTTCGTCAACGAGGTTGTCGACGATCCGCGCAACCCGTTGAGGAACTGGTTCGTATTTTGCAGTTACGCGAAGAGCTTGGGTTCGTCGGTGATCCGTCCGCTGCGGCTTCTCACGGAGGTCGGCGAAGGAAACTCGGCGTTCCCGGCCGACGCCGACGTCTTCCAACCGAGCTTGTGGAAGAGGTTGCGCTCCAACGGAACCAAGCTGCCACCGTGCGTGTCCGAGTCGACCGTGCTCCACGAGCCTGATAGGGACAAGGTGATCAACGTGTTTCCTCTCTTCTCCGGTGCGCACGACGACCGGGAAGTGGAAGACAACATCCGAATGGACGAGAACAGGATAAGGCGGCAGAGATTGCGGCGGTGCGTCGAGGAGGTCGTCGGCGACAACGTTCCTCGCTTCGTCGACCGACGCACTCTGCCCGGAGATCTCGAACTCGGAGTCGTTGACATGGCATCAACGTACGCGTGCGCCTGCACCGTGCTCTGATAGATACAAAAAAGGTTCATAAAGCGTCCGTTATCGATACCGAAGATCGAAGATAACTATTCGAGAATGTCAACTACCGAAAGCAGCGAACATCGAATGCGCCTGACCCTCCGCGATTTACACGGAGGATACGAAGTATCTATCCTCGACGAAGACGTAGAGAGATTTACCGATTGGTCATCTTCAATCTCCTCGTATTTTACTCCCGAAGACGGTGTCGACGTCGAATACAGGCTGTACTTGTACGTCGATCACACGTTCGAAGAAGGTGCGTTTGGACGCGAGTTGTGCCAGCTGAAGGGAAGCACCACGCTCCAGTTACGCAACGGCGTAAATCTGCAATGTCTCGTGCCGGATCTGAACAGGGAGGTATACTTGGATAAGGACGACACTCTGGTTGCCGCCATCCTGAGAAGGTTGACAAAGTTGTCGCGCAAGTCGGCAAGCTCTTCGACAACCTGTCATGGACCAACCTGACTGCCGATCAGATCTCCAGGAGTCATAGTTTCATGACCCTCGTTCGTGCCAACGAAACTTCCAGAGCTTTCCATACCACTCAGAATTAAATAAAGTACATGTTGTTGTTGTTGTTATAACGGAGACAGAAATGAAATAAAAGTGACAATGTTTAAAAAAAATATTTTGTACGTTTGTTTATTTCAGACCGTTATGTTGACAATGACGACGACGACGAATGCCGAAAGGATTTGGATTCGATGCTCCGAACTTTCGACAGAAAGGTATCTATGTGCAGTCTTTGTGAAGTTGTGGGAAAGAGTTTCGAAACGTCCACCTTTTCGGCCGGGATATTCGACGCCCGTGGCGGTCGTCTGTCCATCGTCGGCGCCGGGATCGATCTGCATATTCCGAAAGGAGCGATCCCTCCGAGAACCACGAAGGAGATATACGTCTATGTGGACTAAGGAGCGCGATTGGAGATCGAAAACGAACGAGACACGTCGGTCCCGTCCGTCGTCGGGTGCGGTGCGGATCGTCTTCGAGGAAGCGTTGACCCTATCGTTTCCTCTCCGATTGGACACCGACCGTCAGTTGGGTGAAGATGGACCGATGTTTCGTCATGATCGATCGGTTCTCC
>NW_022758553.1:57481-62228 GCF_011630105.1 Anneissia japonica
GTCACCACCTCGGCAACTCGGAGAAAACACACCTTGCAGGCATCTCCCGAAGACGGTTCCTCTTTACGTTTTCCTAAAAGTTCGTCCATGATCAAGCTGCATTTCGTTTTGACTTCGACGAATTCTCCGACGTAGTTCGCGATGCGTTCGAAAGCATCGATCAGCCACTGTGCGCCTGTCCATTCGTCCGTACAGTAGTTGATAACTTTGACGCACGTACGGAAAAGTCTTATTATTTCTCCGAACAGAAACTCCATCTGTCTGATGTCGATATCCACCACCTTCAACTTGCGAACGTCCATTCCGTTGGTCGATTCGCATTCCTTACGCTTTCTTTTGACTTCACGATTCAGACGAAATGTGTATCTTAACCGATCCTTTACATCCTCCATGTTGCTGCACATCGTGATGTCGGGCATCAATGTGGAATTGTTGGTTAAACGAAAATATTTATATATATATATATACACCCACACACGCACACGCACCAACATATTCGAACTTTGTTTCGTTTGTTTTTATCTTTAATAATTAAATATTTTTTCAATGTTCCTTGTCCATCACGAGCTTGGCAAAAGAATCGATAAGACTTCTGAAAGCTTCGCGGTTTCGGTCGTCGTGCAGGCCGTTCACTATGTCGGCCACGCCCTGGAGCAGACGCATGTCCTTGACGTTCGCCTTCGTCGACCCGTAGCACAGATGCGACGGTCGACAGCACCTGGAGTGTTCCTCCACGCACATCTCGCACCTCATGGGATCGTGCCGAACGACGTGACGTTCCATGTTCTTTCCGCCGTGAGAGAACAGTTCCGTCGACGTCAAGCCGCCGTAATTCCATCCGGCAGTCGTCCTGTAGAAGGTCTTGTTCGTCGAAAGCCAGCACCCGCTGACGGGAAACACCTTGCACGCCGTCAGTTTCGCCGTCATTTCCTTCAGCAGCTTCTCCGGTTGCCGTCCCGTTCTAATCGCGACAGTCGACACCGAAATCCTGTCCAGGACGGCGTCGTAGTACCGGTCGCCGAAATGAGCTCGGAGGGCGTAGTGCAACGACGCGTCGTAATCGACGGAGAAACAGGTCGGTACCGGCTCCGACGCGATTTGTGCCGACACCTCCGTTTCCGAGCGAACGGCCTCTTCGCCCACGTACGCTATCGTCTTCGTGTCCAGGATGCGCCACGCGGTCCAGTTTCCGTTCGTCTGACGTCTCTCGACGGACCGCGATATTCGGTCCGGGACATCTTGCAGACGTTGGAAAGTCGAAGACGAGGCGGAGTCACGTCAGACGACGTAAACGGTGTTTTCTCGGGACGCTGCGCCGTTATCGTTCGAGTATCATCGAAAAACATTAAAGAAAGACAGACTTTAAAAAAATTGAAAGTCACACACAGGTTTATGGTTTTTTTTGTTCAAGTTTTATTTTATTCATTCATTCGTTCGTTCGTTCGTTGGTACGTACGTCTGGTTTTGGGTAATTTATGGTAGTTTGCACACGAGAACCGTATCTGTTTCTCGACGCGGGAGACGGAATAACTCTGGGGTCGAAATCGATCTGACAGATCGCATTCGACGAACACGACCGTGTCCCACACCTTCAGGAAGAGCTGCAATTCCCTCTCCTCGCTTTGAACTAGGTGGAACACGTTCAGACAGTCTCTGATTAAAGTACCCTTGCATTTCTCGAAGCATCGACGACTTCGAAGAAGTCGTCGACACGGTTCCATCCTCTCCGGGAACGTTCTACGAAGAAGATCGGTGTCGCCGAAATGGTTTACGAATTCGGCGAAGTGTTCCCTCTTTCTGTCCTGCATCCATTTCAGTTGCAGGCGTCTCGCCTCTCGAGAGTCGGTTCGTTCGGTCGGCGGCATGTTAGTTACTGACCCGCAATACCTTGCGTGGCCCGTTTTTGTCTTTTCGCCTGTCCGTGAACGAAGTTCGGCAGGATCCTCACGTCCTCCTGGTACAGGTGCGTTCCGTAGTAAATTGACAATTCCAACGTAACCGAGTTCGGCAGAACGTCCGGTAAAGGCCGCAAGACGGGGAGGCGTCCCAGAACGTCGGACGGCGGACCGGACCTCGTCCTGTTCGCCCGCTCGTCCGAATCGACGATCGCGTTCAGTTGCTCGATGCGGAGGTCCAGATCTTTCTTCGCGGCGTACTTATTCTTCTTGTTTTTATACTCGACGATCTCTTGTTTAAAAGTAAACAACTGTTTTCGAAATCAACATATGAACGCGAGACGCAGAAAGTAGAATACAATCGGCATGCTGTTCTTCTTCGCCCTGATAGTGATGTTAGTTTCGGTCGCGTATCCTATGCCGACCGAAGATCAATCGCCTTCTACGAACGAAATCGACGTTTCTTTCGCAACGAGCGTCGGCATCTCGTCCATCGTCGAAATGCGAGTGGTGAATGAGTGGCGAACCTTGTTCGTTGGCGCGAACAACTCGGCGTTCGTGTTCGATCTCGATCGAACTCTAGAATCCTCGACGGCTACGAAGTTAGACTGGATGCCGGACTCGGTCGCCAAAAAGAAGTGCAGACTGAAAGGGAAGGCAGAACACGACTGCCAGAACTACGTGAAATTCGTAACTCCGGATTTAACGAACGGTCGAGTGTTGATCTGCGGAACCAACGCTCAGAAACCGAAGTGCATTTATGCCGAGATGTCGAACTTGGAGAGTGGTTGGAGGAGAATGAACGCGACGGACGGTCTGTACAATTGTCCGTTCGCCGTCGACCAAAAAGTAACGTCCGTCTTCGCGGAGGGTAGCCTGTACGCCAGGACGGTCGCCGATTTCAACGGCAGGGATTCCGCACTGACGAGGTCGATGGGCAACGCCGTTCCTCTCATAACCAAGAGGCACGATTCGTTGTGGCTGAATCACCCGAAATTCGTCGGTTCGTTTGTAGAGGGAAGAGAAGTGTTTTTCTTCTTCCGAGAAGTTTCCGTATAAAACTGCGAGAAGATTTACCGTTCGCGAATCGCCCGCGTTTGCACCGACGCCAAGGGAGGCAGAACGATACTGGACTCCAGCTGGACGACTTTTCTGAAGGCGCGACTCGACTGTTCGTTCAGAGGGGAATTCCGTTTCGCTTCAACTACCTGCTGGACGTCGTGCGGACCGTCCGCGGGGGAAAGGTCTTCTACTACGCAGTTTTCACGACGGGGGAACACGAAATACCCGCCTCGGCCATCTGCCGTTTCGGCCTCGACGACATAAGGGACAACTTCGAAAGAGGTCCGTTCTTCCGACTGACGGCGCCTTGGGGACGCATCCCGGACGAGGACGTTCCGGACAACAGACGAAGATCGTACGAAGATCTAAACTTCGTGAAATCCCACCCGTCGCTGTACGAACCGGTCGGAAGTGGGGACACGCTCTTTACGCTCGTTCGACAAAACTACAGGTTGAAGACGTTGACCGTGACTGAGACCGGTAACCGTACGGTCGTTTTCGTCGGAACGGACGACGGTCGAGTCTTGAAATTGGTGATGTCGGAAAATCGGGCCGTCCTTCTGTACGTCATGCGCGCGACGGAGCAACCGATCACGAACGCCGGGTTGCACGGGAAATTTTTGTACGTAACCTCTACCGATAGACTTTACGAAATCCCTCTTCAACGGCATTGCCGACTCCTGAACGATCGCACCCACAAGCAAGATCCGCATTGCAGTTTGATGTCGACGAACGCCGGCGTCGAGTTGGAACCAAGACCGTCGGAGCACGTGCAGACAGTGGAAAAGACGAAGGAGGACGTCGAGTTTGAACCAAGACCTTTGGAGCACGTGCCGAACGCCGAATTCGAGTTTGACCGAAGGCGTTCGGAGCACTTGCCGATCGTGCAGGCGAAGAACGCCTATCTGGACTCGCCGTCGACGGATCACATCAGTCTCGTCGCACTCGCGGCAATAGGGTGGACATTTTGAATAGTTGAAGCTATAGGCATTGTTTGGTTGATCTTTAAATTTACTTTGTTGGTACGGTAAAAAAAAGAAATTGTTCGTTTTTTACATATCTGTGTATCCGTTTCTGTTAGAGTTAGGAACATGCGAACATGGGCAAATGCATTGTTGATTTTAAAATTGAAATTAACGAAGATTGACACATAATTTGTTTGTTTTTCTTTTCTTTTATTTCGTCTAATCAACACTCAACCAGCATAATCAATAATGAAAGTTCCTGTGAACCGAATAACGTACATCGTACTTAATGTCGAAACCTAAGACGCAGGGAAGTATACTATAATATGAGCATTTGTTCATCAGCAGTACGACGGTCGGACTATCCACCTGCTTGACGTACGTTCTAAGTAACCTGGGCAATGCCTCGTGACGCACGTCGTTTGAGACGCTCGTTTGCTTGCACAGCAACTTCAGGGAAGGCATACCGTCGTACCATTCGTAGGAATATGTGAAATAACACTCAGAACCTTTGGTTGCAACCGCAATGCTTTTGTTTCCCTCACTTTTGTCGTTGTAATATTCGAAGGTACGATTCTTTAGTCGACCGAACGTTGGATTTTTGATTATTATTATTTCGTCCTTTATTATTCCTTCGCCCTCGATGACACCGTAAAATCGAACGTCCTGGCTGTTTCCTATTGTGAATCGATGAAATCCCTTCGCCAGAAAACCACGCATCACGAAGTAACCTTCGGAAATCTCGTCCCACCCGTGCATTCTATGGGCTACTTTTTTTTGCATTTTTTCTTTTCATCGACGTCTGCACCGGATGCATTCGACTGA
>NW_022758553.1:62477-68239 GCF_011630105.1 Anneissia japonica
ATATAAGATTTCGTGTTTTTCTTTTTTCTTTAGTATTTAATATATCGGAACATTTTTTTTAAATTCTATTCCGAAGACGGGTTGTACTTCAACATTTTCGAGAACAGCCAGTCGTCCAGTTGCTGTTCCAGTTCTTTGTCTCCGTAAACGACCGTGTCTTGGTCGGAAATGTCCTGTTCGTCCGACGATTCGACTGGAAGCTGAGAATCCTCCGGAAAGTTGTCGGCGAGGTTTCCTTCTCCGGCTGCTCGTTCGTCGTCGACGGGAAGTTGAGAGTCCTCGAGAAAAGATTCCGTTAGGTTTCCTTTGCCGTCTGCAGTCTCAGCTTCTCTTCGATCGTCGCCGACGCCAACAGTTTGGGAGGTGCTTGCGTCGTCGTCGTCTTCGTCGTCGAACTTGATCCTTTTGGTATAAGGAGAATCGGACTGAAGAAAAACAATCAAAAAATAAATATAAAGGTAAAATTACATCACGTCACACGTTACGTCCTCTTTGAAAAATGACGTCCTGATCCTTGTCGCTCGAATCGTCGTCGTAGTGGTCGTCGTTGGCCTTGTCCTTCTCGCCTCGTTGGTCGCCGGATCGCAACAACCTGACCCCTTTCCGCGAAAGCAGGAAACTCTGGAGAACGACCACGACGCAGAACCTGATGGCCTGCGAGGCGGTGAGAACGATCGCCCAGTGTCGTCCGACCTTGTTGATCGGACAGTTGGCGGCGTCGATGCTGTTGGCGCTGAGGTCCAGAAGGTTTTCGTAGCAGTCGCCCAAGGACGTATCGCACTCCATCAAGTCCTGACCGTCGAAGGCGCACGGGCCGAGTTTGTAGACGAGCACGTTTCTGACGAGGTCGACGGTGGCGATCGCTACGCTTGCCAGAGACGCCGCCTCCCACACGTCTGAGAGCGATGCGTACCTGGAGATCGCGGCGGCGAACACGAACGCGTGCACCACGTATTCCGAAGACAGAGGGTAGACGATCGCTCCTGCGAACACGTCCACAAGCAGGGTCGCCACGACGATCGGAATGCCCGCGTTTCTGTACCACCCCCAACCGCTGCCGCTACGAAAGCCATCGGACGAATTGGTTATGTGCAGCATCGCCGGTGCTATTCCGGTCGGCATGTACACGAGCGCAAACTGCACGAAGTAGTAGATTGATCCGGCAGTCCCTCCTAGTTAAACGACCGGACATCGACGATGGTCGGCATCCCATTTGAGAGCGTCCGACACGGCTCATTGACAGGTGCGATCCGTTCCTTCTGCACCGCATTCCCGCAACGGATCCAGATACGATGCCCCGCACGGTCCAATCAGAAATTTCAGGTTTGTGAAGAACGAAATGTTGGCGGACGCGCAGAGACTCAGCCGGCACGCCGATACCAGACTTGATGGCCCTCCGACTTTGACGAACGACGCGTACAGAAAGGCGGGCAGGAATATCGCGTACCAATCGACAATGGGATGCATGTTCGCCTGAAGAAGAACGTCCACCACGTGCGAAGTCGCGATGCAGGACGAGATCAGCGAACATAACGTCGATTCTTTCATCATAGGTGGCCAGCCGCGTCGGTGACCGATGACGTTCATACTGAAGATAGGAATCCTACCTTTTTCCCCCTAAGGAAGGGGAGCCTAGAAGTGAAAATCGACCTCGCCATCTGCCAGATCGTTTCTGACGACGGGACATCGAGCGAACCTGTACACGGCGTTCATGCACTTCCGGAATTCGATCGGAGAACAACTTGCGATAGGCCGCCGAAGTCAGGACGTCGCCTGCCCTGAGTACCGTCTCTTCCCCTTTCTTATCTCTGACGACCGGTTCGCCGAAATAAAACGCACCCGATTCGCCGGGTTGCAAAGGAAGCAGCCTCTCTCTCGCTTCCGTCGTGAAGTCAACGGATCTCATGGCGATCTCGCGAAACCGCACGTCTGGCGCAGGGCGCGGCAGAGGCAGTACCAGTATCCTGTGTCGTTCCGTGGTCCTCCATGGGGGTTTCCTTGCGCTCGCCGTCAGCGCTCTTCGGTATGACTCGGGATGCGCGTATTCCGTGTGGTTGGTGAGCAGCACCTTGTAGAACAAGGCGCTGACGTCTCGAACGTCGAACGTCGTCTCTCGATCGCCGTACCTTACCGGAATGTTCGAGTAAAGATCGCCTTTCCCTGCGCTCGCAACTGCCGCGGCTGATGCTGTCGCAAACGCGAATCGGATGCGATCGGGATTCGTGCAGCACAGTTTTCGGTACACGTACGCGGGGAGTCGGTGAGCCGTGAGAAATATGCTCCCTTCCTCCTCGTGGTAACAAACAAGAGTGTCGGCATCCATCAATATCCACTGTTTCGGGCGGACTACCTATCGCAGAGCTCGGCGAGCTTGCTCGGTCGCGACGAATTCCGAAAGCTTGATATCCAAGTCGCCGTTCGTCAACGTGGGCAGGATATCGTCGTCGTCGTCGTGGTCTTCTGCTTCGTCGGTCACGTCCCGTTCGATCACCCTCCACCAATCCCAACCGGTCTTGCTCAACCTGTCGCGAAGGGTTACCTCTCGGTTCCCTTCTTGACCTGAGACGAACCAAGAAGTATCTAACCTGATCGTCTTCATTTTGGCGGCTGCGGCATTTCTTCGATACGCTAATCTTCGTCTTCGTGTCCTTCTCCATGGCGAATTCTTTGTACGGTGTGCCACCCTTCGCAGGTTTGCCGTGATAAAGAACTTGAAAACTCTACGTCATCCGTTCAAGGACCGCTGGCGTACCCTCGACTTCACTGAAGTGACGTCATGTGTTTTTTGAGCGATGACGTTGCGAGTGAGGGCGTTTTTGAGGCTTCGTCATCGATAACATCTCACGCGCTATTGGCTGAATGAGTTCTGGTACCCTTGACGTCACGAAAGTTCGATGACGTCTGCGAACTGTTTTAGCATATAAGTGCACCGCGATTCGAGATCGGGAAACATACCGCAAAATATGTCGTCTCAAGTAGATCGCAGACTTCAATACAGGTTCAAATCGGAAAAGGACTGGTACGCCGTCGATAATGTGGATTCCTACGGAGACGCCAAGAGAAAGATAATGGAACGAAGAGGCATGAACAGAAACGAGTTGATGCTCGTCCTGCATCTGGAAGACAACGAGACACCTCTATCCGACCAGGAACCGATAGTCAGAAACAGGAGGGTGATCGTCCAACGGCGTCCGTGCGGCTTCGAAGCCATCGCCAAACAGGAGTTGCTGAATGAAAAGATAGCGGAGAGAAAGAGGTTGAGCAGGGAGCACGATATTTACAGAATCAAAAGTCTGTGCTATCACACTCGCAGTCTCGTTCGTGGCGTCGAGCACGACGAGATAGGGCGACACCCGGATTCCTCTCCTTTAGAATTCGCCGACATCCTGATGGCCGACCTGGAGAAAGCCGACTCCCCGGACGACATGAACGCCTGCATCGAATCTCTGCGAAGAGCCAGGGCGACGTATCCCGACAATCTACACATCTTCGGATACGAAGGAGATGAACTCGATGCCATTCTCAACGTTGCTTTGGGCATCCACCGAAATCCGGAAGTCGGCCGGAAATCCTTCGATTTGGCTACAAAAACACGTAAGCGTATGTACAGGGAGACCGCTAAGAAATCGATTTGGAATTCGCCGTTTGCAATCTCAGAAGATGGCGTGACGCCATCTTTCCCGATTCGAACGACGAGAAGACCATTCTTTTGACTATGGACACCATCAGAAATCTGTTGTTGGCCGTTCACAACGTCGGCGACATCCACGTCTGTTACCGAATGACTATCGGACTGGATGAGGCGACTAGAGATCTCCGGCACATGCATTATTACTTCTCGAATCCGATAGAAGCCCTCAAGAACATGCTGTGGGACATTAAATTATTATAGTTTTGATATCTTTAACTTTCTGTTAAATCGAAAAATAAAAATTACTAAAAAAATGAAATTATACTTTTGTTGTGTGAATATTATTAGCATCTTCCAAACTTGCATAACGCGCTATACCGTTCGCTGCGCTTAAAATTAAAAGAAATCAAGGATGACGATGATGGAGGTTCCCGTCGAACTATGCAACGCAGCGAGAGAAGCGACGAAGGACGAACCGGCGATCACGTTGCAGTTATCCAACATTTCCAATTTTTGGGACGAAGTCATGCACGGAACGGAATGCAGACGTGAGATTTGCGGAGATTGCAAGAAGAGCACGCCGTGCAGTCTGCGGCGAGATGTCCAGTCGCGCTCGGATCGACCGGAGTATCGACCGATGTCGCGCTTGCCACAGCGACGCCGTTCGGGCCTCCAGACGGAAAGATTGCGTTCGCGAGGTTTTAAAATCAATGACAGTGGAGCCTGCAGTCTTGGATTTCGTGACGATCCTCAAACTCGTGCAGGTCGAGCTGGTTCATCACGATCCGTACGAGATATCAGTCGCAATAAACGGATTCGAGGACGAGGGGTACCGACTCGGTAAGACGTTCGCGAACCACCTTCTCGGTTTGCATTCCTTGCAACGGTTGACTCTGGTGGACATGCCGATCGTCGACTCTTTCGTGATGACCCTGATTCGAAAGAGGAACGTCCTCCTGCACGTTCGGTTGGTGAGATGTCGCAAGTTGAGGTTCTCCGCCGTCGTCGAAGATGAAGACGGCGGAGAGCGCGTATGCGACGATAACTCGCCTCCGATCCTCTGTCTGGAGGAGATGCACGTGTCTCCGATCAGGCTAGCGACAACCTTCGAAGGAGTCGTTTCGGAGATCGTTCTGAGAAATTGCGAGTTCGACGCGGACGAGCTCACGACCCTTGAAAAAATGAAGGTTGTAGTGGAATGATGTCGATCCCATGTATTTCAGATTTAGAAAAAAAAAATAAATGATATGGGAAAAAATACCTAAAAACTTTGTCGGATTTTTTTTAGTGTGTGAAAGTTTGCGAACTTGACGTTGAATGAGCGACTGACAGGCAAACAGAGAAAGATCGAGGCAAGGTGACAATTTTTTTTTTTCCTATTTTTTTAATCGACTTTCAAACAAGCGTAGTCCGAGCGTGAATTTCGGACAGTCTGTTGGTGTAGTACGAGCTTCGACCCTCCTTCACGACCGGTCGGTAGCATCCTGAATTGTCCATGCGCCTTTTAAGGCAGCAGCTCAGCAGGAAAAAGCTCACGATCAATACGGCGACCGCAAGAACTATCGTCAGCGCCAAACTCAACTCATTTTGGGCGAAGAAGTCCATTATCGGTTAACTCGGTGTCCTCGAAAACACACATATACACTATGAAGATTAGCGTTTGATCGAGTGAAGACGAAGACCGCTACGATGTTTATTACGACTGCAATATTTCTAATGTTGCTATCGGTTTCGCCGGGCCGGTGCCGGAAGCAGTCGGGAAGTCTCGGAGATTTGAAGTTCGGTTCGAAAGGGAGGTACACGTTCGTGGTCGTGCCGGACGACGCGTCGGCGGAAGATCTGTCGTCTTGCGAGAAGTCGTCGTTGCTGAGCGTCCTGCCTTACGATCTGGGACCCGTCTTCCTGTCGAACGTGACCGTGCTGCCGATGTGCGGAGAGGGAATCATCGCGGTCGCCGACGGACGGGACGGATGCAACGTCTTCTTAATCGACAGCCACGTGCACGTCGAAGGATTCGAGTTCCGCTGCGACGGGTACGTCGGAGCGAGAGGCGATCTCTCTTCGTCGGTGCGCGTGACCGGTGTTGGCAGGGCGTTCAACGTGACTTTGAAACGTTTGAGTTACACGAACG
>NW_022758553.1:68252-69185 GCF_011630105.1 Anneissia japonica
TCGAGGCTCCTCCGAAAGTCGTGGTTCGGGCGTCTCCACTTCTTTCCGAAGGCACCATCCGTCTGAATCGTGTGACCGTCGAAATGGTAGTCGGAGGATCCGTGGTGCTGGAAAGAACTTCGGGGTCGATCGCCGTCTCCGATTCAACCTTGCTGGAGACGATCGGAAGCGAAGACACGAAGATCGAACGAAAATTCACTCCGATGTTGAATTGGGACCTGTGGGGTGTCGTGAGAACTGCGAAGTCCGCGGACGTGGACAAACGTTCGTGTACTCTGTAGATGATCGGATTCAGCGTGGCGATCGTCGTGACGGTTCTCGTGTGCGCCGCCGTTTGTGCGGGAGCCAGGATGCACTCCGCAAACCGTACGGGGGCCGAGAAAGCATGTCGGCTGCGTTCGAAGAAGACGATCATGAAGAGACGACGTTAAATCTGCGTGAAAGAAGTGCCTTAATCTCGTCGCCAACCGCGCGTGGGTGACGGATCTGTTTCCCGGATCCAACCTGTGCAGCTGGTACACCATCTCCCGGTGGACGGACTTCAAGGCTCGCCGGAAGACCGACAGTCCGTACGAGATGAGCGGCCAGCAGTTGAGCAGGACGACGATCGCCAGGATGAGGTGCTTTCTGACGAAGTCGAACACGAGGTCGAGGTGGAAACCGAAGCAGACGTCGTCCTCGTACGTCGGTGAGCAGTCGCCGTGAATCGGTTGCCAGACCAGGTACTTCATCGGATAGTAGACGATGTACCGCGTGAAAGTGATCGAGCGATACCATCGGAGACGGTCGCAGAACACGTATCCGATGAGTCGGTGAAAGCCGTAACCTACGACCTGATACCAAGTTTCGAATCCCTCGCAACCGTCGACCGTATGCCACAGGGATTGAAACTTGTACATGGTCTCGCGCAGATTCTTCTTCCTACCGTGATTG
>NW_022758553.1:69266-71769 GCF_011630105.1 Anneissia japonica
ACTATGAGGTGGCTGAGAAGATAGCAGGCTACCGCCGTCACGATGGAAATCCAAAAGTACGGTCTTATCGGCAGCCACCTAAACGCGGTTTCCAGCAGGGCAAGCTTCAGACCCATGCCGATCGTTTCACAGACAGGCATCCGCGAACGCTAACATCGCTTCCGACAGTCCGGCGTAGGGGTGCTCGCAGACTGCACCGTAACGGTCGACGGGACAGACGCAGTGCTGTCCGTTTTTGGCGTCCTAGTAGACGCACCTACCGCCGTTACGTTCGCAGCCGGAACAGTCGACGGGTTCTTTGTGCGACGCAATCTTCCTTTCGCAAACCGGCCCTGCGAATCCGTCGTCGCACACGCAGTACTTGGACGCGCCGTCTTGCTCCAATCGTCCACGATCGCCGCCGCCGCACAGATGGTCGTCGCACCTATCTTTCGGCCTTCGCACCAAGAGCGCGAGCAACGTCACAGTCGTAGCGATCAACAGAGACACGAACGTCATCTGACAGAACCCGCGGTCGCATTTGCGATCGACGACGCGTTCCTGCTGGGTTCGACCGAATCTGCACCTCCGAACTGTACGGACCATACGGTGACGGCGACGATTATCGATACCGAGATGACGAAAATCGTCAACACCGTCAAGATGACTTTGGACTTCGAAACGACGGGTTTCCGGTATACCATACTCACACTTTTATTATTATTATTTTGTTTCAGTGGAATAACTTTCTCCAAAGACATTAATAAACGAACGAGACGGTGATTTCCTGATTGTTATTCATGTTTGCAACTTGTGGCCTTAAACTCGGCGAGAGCGCCTCTTATAAGCCTTTTATTTGGTAAGAGATGCATCACACATGACGTCATGTGTATTTTCAATCACGACGCTTTCTGTATGGTTTCCGGATGAACGAGGATGCATGACACATGACGTCATGTGTACTTCGAATCACGAAGCTTTCTGATTGGTTTCGAGTTGAAAGGAAATGTGTGACGTAGTGCAAAAACCGATGACGTTAGTCTCATCTTAGATTATTATAAGAATGGCCAATTTTTTCGTACGAGACTCTTAATATTTCAAGATGAGCAGCCTCGCGTCGACATCGATGAACGAGGACGGACTCGATTACACGTTTGTGGAAGGAAACGTGTCGGATGATCTGACGTGCGGCGTATGTCTTCTCGCCGTCCGACGAGCAGTGCAAGCGCCGTGCAGCTGCCGGTTTTGCGAAGCCTGCATCAAGGAACGGACGCCCGGCTGCGACGGCGGGGAAAAATTACTCTGTCCGAACTGCGAAGAAAAGTTCGCCGAAGAGGAAATCGCACCCGATCATCACGCACGCTGGAAAATGTCGAAAGCTCAGGTATACTGTCCCCACAAGAATCGGGGGTGTTCGGAAACTTTCGCGCTGAAAGAACTCGGACGGCACCTGGAATTTTGCAACTACTTTCCCGTCGCGTGCATACATCGATCGCGGGGGTGTGCGACCAAACTGCCGCGCAAGGATCTGCAGATACATCTGGAAACCGAGTGCGAACATCGTTCGGTCGAATGCACTTTCTGCAAGTCACACTTCCCGCATCGCGACGTCGAGGCGCACCGACGGAGTTGTCCTAAATTTACGGTGTCTTGTCCGAACGACTGCGGAGCGGATGACGTTCGAAGGGAAGAGTTGAGAACGCATCTGGACGAACGATGCTCTCGGCAGAAGAGATGCTGCATATTCGAATTTGACGGGTGCGATTTCAAGGTAGGTTATTATATATCTAATTTTTTTTTTAATGAAAGTTCGTTCGAGATTGCTTTATGCAAAGAACACCAACGAATTATTTTTTCGACTTTCTCAATTTCAGGGCGTCAATGCGGAACTCGAAAAGCACGCTGAAGAGGGAGTCCAAAGCCATCTCGACATGACCGTGATGGCGGTAGCGCGGTTAAACGCCGAGTTGTCCAGAGCTGGACATCCAACTTCGAAAATTCGGCCGGGTCGACGAACTGGAAAGTCGGGTGAAGGCGGACCACCAGAAAAACGAAGAACTTGCGAAGCAGATAGCATCCATCAAGCTGACGCACAAATCGAAAGACGATCGTCTCGGTAAATTGCAGGTAACCTCAGCTTGATATTTATTATTTGTTTTTCTTTAGCCTCGAATCGCTCAGAAATTTTAATGAAATGTTTTTTCTTTTTCGTTTAAGAGACTACTGGCGGGGCAGGCGGACAATATTGAAACTTTGGAAAATACGGCGAAGAAAGTCAGAAAAGCGAACGAAGACATCCGACGGACGGTCGATTCGTTGCACGGATCGACGACAACGTTGACGAAGAAGGTGGAAGAAATGGGAGCAATCGGTGGAACCGGGGAAAAGGAGGAGGAATACTCCGCGGACCCGCGCAACAACAGATTTCGAACATGCAGAAGGAAATGGACATCCAATCCGCACAGCTGTCGGAACAGAATTTGCGTTTTCAGATTCTGGAAACAGCCAGCTACGACGGCGTGCT
>NW_022758553.1:72301-75378 GCF_011630105.1 Anneissia japonica
CGACCCGAATGCATAAAGACAGAGTCATCTCTCCGGGAATCTCGGATTCGAAATCGCGGATCAATTCTGCAGCCGACCTTGTCCTCTCTAACACACGTTCGACTCCGTCCTCGTACACCTTTATTCGCATAGTAACCGACATGATTCCTCTCGTGCTTCAAGCGTCCCCTTTTATATACGTCGTTCCATTTTTGAAAGCTAACGAGCCGATATCGTCATCGATATCTTACTTACGTCATGCGTCACCGGACGAGAGGTGAAAGTGTTATATAAATAGAAGCTGGAGACGAGTTGCAAAAACCAGAATTGAATAATGTCGCAAGAAGAGATGTACTCGTCTTTGGTTGAGAGGGTGAAAACTCTGTGGTCCGCCGACTCGCTCGTTGTCGAGAACGTGTTGCGTGCGTTGGGTAATAGCTGGACGGAAAAGGTGACGATGTCGAAGGAAATTAGAACCGAAATGATACTACAATTGACTCTTTTAAAAAAGAAGTTCGGTTCCTTGAAAATTTTGATGCTCGCCATAAAAAAGATGCAACCTTCGAGCTCGAAATTACACAGAGATCGGATGCGAAATTTCAAAAAAGAGGGAACCCAACAAGCCTGTTCGAAGTCTGCCAACAAACTGCGCGAAAATATTTTCCGTCGTCGGATCGCAGAACGTTACAGAAAATTTTTCGCCCAACACCTACACTTGAAATCGACGGCGAGAGAATACGAGACGATCCTGAAAAGTGCGACCCCTTGTTAATTGTTTCAATAAATTTTGAAAATTGTAACCTTGTGTGTCTTTTGTGTTTCTTTTTTAGCGAATGTCGGCATAAGATCTGATCTCCTAGTATTATAGAGGGCGATCTACATGTTTCTACGTATTTTAGCGCAATAACAACAACAAAAACTTACACAAGCATAATTATTTTTTTTTATATTTTACGAAATTTATTTATTTAAACTTCGAATAATGTACAATTACTATTATTTTGGATGCTGTACATTTTTTTCTTCTCCATCACTTAGTCAAACCTCGATACCTTTCCACAATGAACTCAATCAGGAGCCACAATACCACTATATAGGTAAAGCAAAGAACAGAATCCATTAAAGATTTGAAAGATGCGATGAAAGTTCTTCTCTCTTCTTCGAGTATCGACAGCCTTTCTCCAAGCAATACGTCATTCTTCTTCGCCGCCACGGCCAAGCTTTTTTCAAGTACTCCTATATATTCTTTTCTCTCCTCCATCTGCATCTGCAGATTTCTTACCCGTTCGTCGTCCGCCATCGATTTTTACAGTACGACGTCAACAGTCAGAGTGAACGAACTTCACGAGTATCGCTCTTAAGTATAACTATGACGGTATGTATGCCGAAAGGCAGCCGAGGTAGAAATACGGTTACATCAAAAGAAATTGAAAGGAAAAAACACGAAGTACCGAGAATGTAGCATATTTTATTTTTAATTAATACGCCGAATTTACACGAAGATTTTGGTGCCGACCGGCATGTTTGCAATGCTCGCTTTGTACCGATCGCTCACGTCGGTTCGACGGAGACGGACGAAACACGTGTTCGTGCCAACCTCCTCGATGTTGGTGTCTTCGAGCGTACTTCTCTTCGTCCGCTTCGGGAATTCCACCGAGTTCATCGATGACAACTTCGTCTTCCTGAACTTGTTCAGCTCTTCGGAAACAAACCGTTCGCATTGGGGAAACAGCATTTCGTCCTCGAGGTGTTTCGAAATGATCAGTCTTGGCGTTCTGTTTCCTTTCTTTATTATTTTTATTTCGACGGATGACGTAATGATGTCGTCATGTGTACTCGGAATTGTTATTCACCTCTTCGCGACGTACATCAGGAACACCATGTCTTCGATGTCGTGGGGATCGATGACTTTCGATCGTCTGACCGCATCCAGTTCCTCTTTCCGTTCGGTGCGCACGGTCAGCAGCAGGGACAGCGCGTGCGAGAAGATCCAGCAGGCGACGGTCGCCCACCAATAGGCGGCGAACGGCAGCAGCGAGACGAACGACTGCAGAGGTGCCACGTGAAAGAAGAGGCCGGCGACGGCCACGCACGCGCGAGACGCCGGCAACGCATCGGCGGGGACGGCGGCAGGAACCACGACGGACGCGATCAGAATCAGAGTTCGAATCCAGAGCTTCCGTTTCGGCGGCTAAGAGTACGGCCATTCCAAGTACATGGCGGACAGCTGGCACGTGAGCACCCTTCTCCAGAACATCTCGCGCTCGACCGCAACTTCGTCCCGGACACCTTGCCCCGGTAGCCGAGCACTCGCACGTACGTCTCAAAGTCGGGAGGCGCCGGTCTGCTTTCCGAGAGGACACTGTCGAAGTAATAACGGAGCACGTTGGCCGCGACGTCGGCCATCCTGTTCGCGCCGAACGTCCATTCGAGGAAGACGAACGGCAGGAAGGACATGACGAAGAACGACGCTCCGACACAGATCACAACCTTCATCAGCCCGTCGGATCCAGTTCGCGGTTGCAAGTGCGGGAAACACTCTTCCTGACCGACGACGTAAGTTTCGTGGCATCCGTAATTCCTGTATCTCTCGACGGCGAACGTCTCGTAGAACAGGAACGAGAAGGCGGCGCACGCGATCATCGTCAGACTGGCTCTCCTCGCGAACTTGGATCTCACCAACCACACGGTGGACGCGGACGCCACCCGTTGGTTGGAACGCAAGCGTCTCAGACTCATGTTGCCCGGAATATCACGTCTCCTTCGAAGACTGTAAATACTTCCCTGACCATGCCGTCTTGCGTCGCGTGCTCGAACGCCGTGTGCCCGATCCTGAAGAGTGGCGGCGGAGGGAAGCTTCGGTCGGACAGCACGCTCGTCGTCGTCGTGCGGAACGCCGATCCGCTTGCGAAGTTGCCGTCCTCGTCGTAGCACCTGACGTACGCGTAATCTCCGACGTCGTTCAACGTGCATTTTCATTCCGAACACAAGACCGAAGCGAGCATCGAAAAATCGTCCGTGGCGTGCATGCTGCACGTCGCCGATCCAGGTAGAACCGCGAGCACGGCGATCACCTTTCCTTCCGACACAGTCAGCTT
>NW_022758553.1:75769-84456 GCF_011630105.1 Anneissia japonica
CGATCCGACGGCAAATGGCACGTTCTGGAGATCACGACAAACGAAAAATGTAAGGACAATAAAAATTAAATATCCGAGCAAAAAAAAAATAAATGTATTCTATATATTTTTTTGTATTAATTGGTGTACCCACGCAAAAGTAAAACACACTATGGACTCATAATTCCCATTTAATAATTTTTTTTATTGATATCCTTTCATCGTCAAACATTTAAACTATTCATAACTTGATCGTAAGTTGGAGGTGCTTCAAATCCGGAGATGCGGACCACGACCCGAGTGTGACGATCGGAGGTAGCTTCTCTCCAGTCATTCTCAACTTTCTTCCACAGGCTCGCGATCCAGTACAGCCACCACCCGTTCACGGAGTTGAGACACACGAGAAGGCGCCGATGCTGAACTCGCACAGCTGACTCGACGTGGATTTCCCGTGGAAGATCGACGACGCAGAAACAAGAAACGCATGAAGTACCAGGTTGAAAACTATCGTGAAGAGAAAGTGGAGGTTGACGACCGTTCGAAAAAATCTTTTCCTCGGCCTCTCTTGGTCCCAGAGCTTTCTCATGACCATCAAAATTCTCCACGTGGCTCTGCTCCCCTGGGCGCACATCGTCACCACGGACATCGTGTGCTCCTCTTCGACGAATATCGATATCAGAAGAGAGAAGATGGCGACGACGTCGTACAAGCATTCTTCCCACCGGTGGACGGCATCGAAAAGGAGAGACTCTACGAATTTGAACGAGAAGACACCCAGGGCCACTGCGAACATGACCTGGACGTCCAATCGTTTCACCAGACTGCGGTCGTACATCACACCCGACTTAAAAACCACCATCACCGCCACGGCCGGTAAAAATATGCTTGAGTAGCATTGGATGAATCTGTCCGGAAAGGAGACAAAAGAAAAAGAAAGAATGAATTTTTAAGGACACGGAAAATAAAGCAATCAACGTTTAAAAGAAAAACAACAAAAATTGACACTCACGTTCTGCACACGAGAAGTTTGTTTCGACGATTGAACAAGTCGATCCGATCATACCGTATTTTTCTGAAGATAGCGATGAACGAGGCGTACAGAAACGTCCACACGTTGAGGGTCAAGAGGAATGCCGTCGTCACCGTCGGTTCCCACATGTTGAAGCGTCGATCACGAATGCGTTGAGAGTTGCAGTTGTCGCGATGAAGACATAAATAAAAAAAAATAATGGTAACCACTTGGCTTTAATAGGTCTCGGTCTTTTGGAAAACGATCTGCGCCTCCTTTCGGCGGACGTACCGTGTTCGACGACGACGATCGGTCGAAGTGAACGGTCGGCGGACGTGCGAGCTCTTATGGACGCGTACGCGCAGACGACGGTCGCGACCACCAAGGACAGCCAAGTTATCAGAGCCGGTATCCAAATGGTGAAAGGAATTCTGCCGATGAAATGCAGGTTGAATTCCGACATTGCTTTGCCGACGGCGCAAGCAGGAGCGATAGTGAGACTGGACAACGTCCTCGCGAAGGCTTCGATTGGCGACGCCGACAGTATCGGATCCACGATGTGCGCCGTGTGGTACGTTCGGCATCTATCTTCCTGAAACGCCAACTTCCTGCCGATCCATTGCACGAACGCGCGCGCTCCGCCGACGCCGTCCGGGGACTTGCAGTGTTCCGGGACTCTCGAAAGCTTCGACATCTCGGCCCTGTTCTCGGCGACTTTCTCCCTGTACAGCAGCAGCCAGTTCCAAGGTACGCTGACCACGAAGAGAACGACGAACACGTCGACCAGTATTCTGCGTCTGACCAACATCGGAGGGAGCGACGTCGGGTGGCCGTCGTCTCACATTATTAAACGTGCGTTTTCGTAAGCTCGAAAACGAAGCCGGTAACAGGTATGTTCGCGTTAAAGCTGACGTCTCCGCACAATCCTAAGAGGCGCATCTCGTCGCCTCTGACGCCAGCGGTCTGCTCGCCGTCGCGACAGGGACGACGGACTTCGTTTCGAAAGGAAGCGATATGTACGAATTCCAACTATGGTTTCGCACGTCCTTCCCTCCCGAGATCGGGAGGGCGGCGATCGCCGTTCGTTTCGAGGACGGCCGACACGACTTCGGAGTGCGCCTGGTCGACGATCACTTCTCTGACAACGAAACGTTGCACGACGATGGCGAAAACGTGCTGACTGTTATCTCTGCTAAGCGGCGTCAACGAACTCGACTGGAGGAAGTAGGAGAGAATCGCCATCTTCTTGCACCTCGCAACGACGTGATCGAAACGCCGACGTGCCTCTTTCCGCTGTGGCAGATGCGTCCGCTGTTCTCATCCGAAGATGAGCGCTCCGAGTTCTTTCGTCGCGCACGCTTCCTCAGCGGAAAGATAGCTGCCAGGAAGTGCGTCGTCTGTCGCAGCGAGGAGAATCGCCTTCTTGCTCTCGTCTCCCTCGTACCGTCCATGATGCTTGCGACCGATCGGATGCGAATGCTGTTGACGTTGGGAATACTCCTGGACGCGTCGCTGCACGAGCCCATCTCGGACACGTTCGAACGCTGGCGACCCTGCGTGCACGGACGTCGGCACGTCTGTCTGTACGACCCGAAGCTCGACGTGCTGTTCTTGGGAGACGGTCGATCGAAAGGAGGTTCGGGCGGCTTTGACTCGGTGTACTGGACTCGCACCGGTGCTGTCAGGTCGAACGGAAGAAGATCGATAGAAGCGAGGTGCGGGAAGCTTCCACCAGAGAGACGTCCTTGGCGATGCCGTTCGAGATACCGCCGTTCGTGGAATTTAGAAGTTCTGGGAAGGTCGATAAAGACGCGCTCGTCGTTCGCGTGTCTCCAACGAGAGAGATGCCGAGCGACCTGATTGCGAAATCTGACGTGGCGTACTTCGACGTGTTCTCCTACGGCGACGTCTGCCGAGCCGCGTCGCCCAACAAGATGGACAGTATGACTCGGACGAATCTTCGATATTCCTCGGAAAGGTTCTGATCGATCCTCTTGTGGTTTCCCTTGGTGGTAAGTTTGTTCTTGTTCGTTTTGTACACCTGAAACTGCCTCAGCATCTCGCACAGGGAACCCGCTGCCCCGTTGGACACCATGGCGGACACGAACGCGTCGCATCCCATTCTCATGCTTCCCTTCAGCTTTCCGTCCAGATATCGAAACGTGTCTTCCAGCAGCTGCCGGAACCTCGGGGCGACGCCGTAGTAGCTGTCCACTCCGTTTATCGTGCGTTTGCTCTTCACTTCCGTCAGGTCCACGTTCACTATGCTCGCATACACCTCGGCCAACCTCTCGACGTCCGTCGGTTCCTCTTCCTCCTCCCACCGACGATCCGCGACGCGATCGAGTCTGTTGCGCAGCGAATCCCTCTCGTCGCTCAACGAGTTAAGTTTGCTCGTCAGATCTTGGACGATCTTGTGAAGTCTGGCGTTCTCGTCGTTGCTCGTCCTTAGTTCGTCTATCACCTTGGCGTGCTTGCGACTAAGTTCCTCGAACCTGGCCTCCGTAACCGACGTGTCTCCACCGCCGTCGTTGCCGAAGGTGGGGGGATCGGCAGACGATTCAGCGACAACCTCTGCGTCATATTTCCGTCGGACGTTCGGATTTAACATGTCGTCGCGCAAATGGAACTTTGCAGATTCTTTGCCTAAAATTTTCGCGTGGAAGACTTCGTGGAGAACGACTCCGATCGCATCGCGTACAGGGCCACCGAAAGGTACCTGAAGAGCGTTACCGATCTGCGAAGTTTTCTGGCGGATCTCAACTCCCAGAGGAATGCTGCTTCTGCGGCGGCGGCGGCTGCAACAACCAGCGCGGTCGTCACGTCGACGAACGCGATAAGAGATCAGGAACCGGGACCCGTCCCGCCGCAGCTACACCCGTCGCAGATCGTCGTTCCGAACTGGTATCGACAACTGGAGCATTCGATAAGGGGGAGAAGAGCCTGGTTCAGCGTCAATTACTGGTAGCGAGCGCCGCGCGACTTCCAGTAGTTGAAGCTTTCATCCTTCTTTTCCGGTTGTCGGTAGCAGGCGTCCACCGTCTGCGGCTGTCGTTCGTCCGTCGGTGGAGCTAAGGAAGACGACGACGAACGGGGTTGCTGTTGTTGCTGGTTGTTGTTGTTGTTCTGCTGCTGTTGTTGTTGCTGCTTGGCGAGAATCTCGGTAAGATTAGAGACCACGTCGGTCATCCTGTTTTCCATTTCCGTCGGCACGGGTCGTTTCTCGGGAGGTTCGCCGATATCCCGTTTGTTTCCGCTGCGTGGAAGAGTTCGCTTTCTGCTTCCTCTGCCGTCCATCCTGTTTTCTCTTATTCTCTCTTTCATGCTCTCGAAGTAATCGTTGCACACGTTAATCGCATTCTGGTTCGTTTTGTGCAGCAGCTCCTTGTGCAGATCGAGCAGATCCGTCATCGTGGTGGCGTTCGCGAAGCGAGCGTCTCCCTCCATCTTGGGAAAGCGCGTCTTCAGCAGAGAGGACAGCTCGGCGACGTTCGTCTTGCCGGAGGTGGCGTCGCCGATCAGTTCGTTGGCGGCCTTGAATGAAGCGACGATGTCGACTTCGGACGAAGGTTCGGACCACCGTTCCGTCATCTCCTTGAAATCGTCCATTCTCTTCCGATATTCGGAGCCGAGCTTGCCCTCGACGGTCTTCGTCAGCCGTTTCATGAAGTCAGCCAGCTGTTCCCTCCACAGATCCATCTCCCTTCTGATTTCCGTCTGCTCCTCTTTGCTGCTGTCGTCCTTGTTCTTCAGTATCGTCAGTATGGCCTCCAGCTGTTCGGGAGCCACGCTGCTGGTAAGATTCTTGACGGTCTCCGCCTCCTCGAGCAGCTTCTCGTTCGACATGTTCACTCTCGGCGCGACCTCGCCACTCGAACGCTTATATCCGAATCTCTCCGAAGCCACGCGTCTCGCGGAGATCTCGTCGTCGCAGAAAACGGCAACCGTTCCCTTTCTGTGACCCGTCTCCACCAGAGACACTTCGGTGCACAGGGTGTGATCGGCAAGCCTGTAACCGAGGGACAGGCAGTCGAGATTCTGCGAGAACGGACTTCGCAGAAAGACGGGATCGGTGATCTCCAGCAGCACTGCCACCGCCCCTCCGTTCTCCGATCCAGGATAGGTGGCATCCCTCCACCAATCGCGAACAACTCCGATTCCTTCCGGAGATCGGATGCCCGAACCGTCCTTGCTTGCGCGGAGGTGCTTCCATCGAACGGGAAGTCATCGGAGGCGCCATCGATCCACGACGTCCGGAGTCACGTCGTACTCGTTCGCGGCTTCGCGCTTGACGTCGGTCACGACGTATCCGACTGCGAATCTCTTCATCTCAGTCGCTTCAGATTTCTCTTCTTTTCGTTCTTCCTCCTCACCTTAACGTAACGCATTGCTAAGGTGTACAGTTCGCCTTTCAGATGTGCGCAATCGTCCTTGTCTTCCTGTTCCACTTCGTTCGGAGTCAAGCTCAACGTTTTCTCTTTTCATGCTGATCAGCTGAACCGTGAACCAATCCACGTGACGGACGTCGAGGAAGACGACACTACCCGGCGCGACAACGTCCCCGACGAGGGAACCGCAGAGTGGCGATATGCGTTTCGCCACGAGAGCGACCGTCGGAAGGAAGTCCGTTCGAAAGAACGAAGGATCGTCGTTCGGAATCGGAAACTTGACTATTTCGCAATCGCACTTGGACCCGCGAGAGAAGCACACGGTGCCCACCAACCGGGAGCAGTCGATGCAACAGTGCATCCCTTCTTCGCAGGATGACAGCAGCACTCTGAGATCCAACCCGGAAATTGTAGATTCCATAATATTTTTCCCCTTTGAATATTCGTAATAACGAAGGACTTTATTTATGTTAGTACTTTGTTGCTCATCAATTAAGTTAGAAATAAAAAACAAAAGAAAAAAAAAACGTATTTTGTGTCCATTTTTTTCTTTGAAACGTGTTTACGTAATTTCGAAAGCGAATGATCTTGCTTCGATGAAACTTTCGGTTTCGGAGTCTCTCAAGTACACGTGAAACCACTCGTGATCCCTGATACACGAATTCAGCGATCTCTTATCGTATATGCAACGATCCAAAAGCAAATATTCAAAGTGATGTTGGTGAAAATCTGGACCTGAAGGTTGCACGGCATTCACCAACTTTTCGGGATCGACGTCCATGACGGATAGCAGCAGGTGCCAGCGCGTGTTCTTCAGAGTCACGCGCACTTCGGCGAATGTCGGTCCCACGCACCCGTCAAGTTTCAGAGTCGCCAACGTGTCGCAGTTGTTCAGCAGCACGTTCAGGAAGGCGTCGGTGACCTCGGTGTCGTGTATCTCCAAAGTCAGCAGGACGTTCCTCCGATTTGAGGCTACGGCGTTCGCGATATCCGAATCCAGGGGACCGTCCCTTTTTTCGACCGCGAATCGCATCGCTCTCACGTCGACTCCGGTTGCCTCGGTCTGAATAAGTCGCGTCAACGCGCCCTTGCTTAATCGATTACTTTCGAAGAACTCGGGTTCTTCGTCTGGAAAAATGTGGTCGGTCGAGAGGAAGTCCGACTCCTCGATTCCGTAGTAGTCGAACGGTTCCACGACCTCCCACCTGTCGCTTACCGTCGACAGGTTGAGGTGTCTCGCGAGGTCGTTCTCCTCGTCCACGCCCTCGTAGATCCTCAACCATCCGTCGAGCGACGTCATGTCGAATCTTCTCTTCCGGGACACGACGCAGTCGACATACACCGCGTAACGGAGACCGACCGCGTCGTCGCTCCCGTCCAGGCCGAAGGCTGCGACCAACCTCGTCAACGACAAGTTCATGTCCACGCACCTCAAAGTCAGACCGACTTTCCTCCTCGCCGGTCGATAGCTTACGTCGAACGGCGTTCCCGAGCACTCTTCCAGCGAGGTACCCGAGGCGATCCGCGTGGTCGAGGAAGCGTACGAGGAAGGCGGGTTCGAGACGGGCGTTCGCGATCGTCAACCAAGACAGCATGGAGAACGCCTTCGTCGCCAGTTCGGTCGGGAACGTCGGCTTTTCGTCGTCCTCGTCCGAAACGTGCAGACGAAGACCGTGGGGCATGCGTTCGACGTCGTCGACGTCGTGCGTCAGTAGTCGAAGCAGGGTTTCCTTCGAGATCTTCGACTTGCAGCGTTCCAGATCTTGGAAAGCATTCGCTGCCGTCGCGGGTCGGCTGCGCAACGCGTTTTCGAAGTGCGGGTGCACGTTTGCCAATTCCAACCTTGCAACCGAGTCGTCGGCCGCAAGTCGGAAGATGTCGCACATGATCTCGACGGGAACGTGCAGGATTGTCGTTTCATTCGACATTTTGATCGTAAGACCGACGATCGTTATGTAACACTTATAGAGATGTGAAATAAATATACAGAAATGCTGAATTAATGTACATCGTTATTTTATTTTTCCATTCATAAAATAATATTGTACTCCAAAAATAAAAAATAAATTAATTAAAATTAATCAGCTCGTCCAATACGACTTATCTATCCTCTACGATCTCGTTCAGTTCGTGGTACTCGTCTTGCACGTTCTCAAGGATTTCTTCCAAATCTTCGTTCAACTCTAACTCTTCGAAAATCGCCGACGCCAAACGTTCGATCTCGGCTTCTCTGGAGCGGATTTCGTCGAGCAATCTATTCGTGTCGATTTCGAGATTTTTCATAAAATGTGCTCCTCCTCTGGCCTGGTTTCGAATGTCCGATCTGTACAGATGACCGCACCAGCTGTAATGTCTTTCTTCTGGGTCCATCTCGACGAATGATTTGGTTTCTTGTCACCCGTGCAGATTTATACCGTTTTCTCTTATCCACATCTAGATGTGTATAAGAGACAGGGGAACCCGCTGCCCCGTTGGACACCATGGCGGACACGAACGCGTCGCATCCCATTCCCATGCTTCCCTTCAGCTTTCCGTCCAGATAGCAAAACGTGTCTTCCAGCAACGTTGATTTCCTACCACGTGATTTCTTCTTGGAGTTAAAGATTCATTCGAATTTTCATTCCTCTTTACCGCTACTTCTTCTTCGACTTGTTCGTTCGATCGTAGCTGTAACGAAATGAAAGAAAAAACAAATACGTCAGATACAATAACCACAAATACAGAAACAACTGGAAAATAAAAGGTACTACCGTCGTTGCATACCTGTTCGAATAATTTGCGTCTCGTCGAAGGTGCGCAAGGTTGACTGGCCTTAAAGAAAATGTATTCGTTTTTCATCATCTCCGCTTCCTCCGAACGTTTCGGGGTAACGAACTGCTGGGCGTCGTCCAAGGAACTGAGATCGTACGTGGAAGGTTTTCGTTGCATGCTTGTTACGTTCATCTAGAGAATCTAAAATAACTTTGATCGACGTGTGCATTTATAGGCGACTTCGTAAGGTACCCTTGACGTCACCGAAGAACATCATGACGTCAATATCTGTAGACATGGGTCCTCCCGGGAGCCGCCGTTACGAGCGGTGTCTTCGGAACGTAATCTTCGAGTCCGTACGTTCGTTCGAACACCTTCTGGCGTCGTTTTATCTTCGGAGGAGATGCGCACGACGATTCGGAAATCGTCGAGCGACGATCCTCTTCGGTGATGTCCGACACCTTGTTCTCCATCTTCAACTTTGCGATGAACACGTCCACGTCGTCGGACACGTCGTCGTTGCTGTCCGTGTACCAATCCACAGGACCGATCTCGTACGG
>NW_022758553.1:87747-90292 GCF_011630105.1 Anneissia japonica
TGCGAGGGATTCATGATAGTGCATCCCATGCCTCTGACGTATCCCAACCCGGCGACGTAGTGCTGCGCCCTCGTGTTGTCCATCGGGCTGGTGTCCACGTAGGTGATCTCGATGCGGCAGCTCGTCTTGTAGGACGACGCGTTCGTCTCGATCGCGTCCAACTTTCCATTACCCAGGAAGAGATAGCGGTTGTTGGCTCCCGACTTGGCCATCACGACGCTGCACGTTCGCTGTTCCACGGTCCGGAACAGAAGGAACGCCGTGTTGACGTACACTCCCTCTCTCACCAGCACCCGGGTCGTCGTCGGATTCTGCAGCATGGACAGACTCCAACGCCTTTCGATACCAGCAGAGAGGAAACCCTGTCCGCTCTGTACGAGTAATTTCTGTTCACGAACGGTTCCGGTTCGCCTCTGGGACCGGCGAACGAGTAGTACGGAAAGTACTTCGTCACGTCTTCGACCGTCCTTCCAAGGACGTCGGCGCTCGGAGACGTCGTCGACACGAACGTGAGCACTTTGTCTTCGTTGCGAACCAGATTGCATTTCGCGTTCGTGTGGTCGGAAAGGGACTGGCAGAATGTAACGGCCTCCTCGCGACCAGTGGGCCGCCATCCGCGATTTTCGCCCGTCACCGCGAATATTCTAGGAGACAGAAGCCGGAGCACGATGCGATCGAAGACGATCTCCCTTATCTCGAGCTCCCTGTTCACACCGTCCGGTTCTCCGCGGAATGACGCTTTTCCCGCGTTCGTGAACAACCACGAGTGCGTGAAGTTGGCGTTCGTTCTGGTCAGCGACTTGTACTTCTCAACTATCAGGTCGACGAGGGACAGGATGCTCTCGAGCGCTTCGGCCGTCTCCGCGTTCAGTTTGTCTCGTTGGCCATCTCGGGCCATCTGCCTCTCCAAATTTTTCTTTATCGCAGAAAGATGACGGTATCTGACGAAGTGCGTCAATCCGCCGTTGTTGCGCACGTCGTCGATCAGGATAGCGACAGCCTCTTGCCCGTTCTCCACTCTCGAGTACATCTCGCAGGTTTCGGCGGTCCACTTCAAAGCCAAGCTGCCGCGAAGGTATCGGAAGGCGCACTCGTACAGTTGATCGAACGAATGTTCGGACATCAGACACCTGGCCATCATCGTCATGCCAGCGATCACGTCGCCGTTGTCGACTGGCGATTCGGGAAGTTCGCTGTGTCCGTAGGCGATCGCCGGAAAGAACTTCTTCCTCGGATTGCAGAACACCTTGCGACTGGGTCTGAAGAGACAGGATCTGCGACCGAGATTCTGCCTGGAGATGCAGTCGGCGTCGAATTCCGCCTGCTCCATGCGGTCCATGATGCGGTGCAGGGCGGGGGTGTCCGAGAACATGCGTCTGTACCGAGAGGTGTCGTACGTCTCCGGTTTGAAGTACCCGCTGCGTTCCATCACGTCCGACATGCGGATCTTCCCGTCCGTCAGCACGTCCAGATCGGTCACGCGGATCTCGTTCCATGGAACGCTCGTCACTCGGTCGAAGTTCGGCCCTCTGGATTGGCCGCGTTGCAGCGGATTGCAACCGATCACGTTGTAGCTCTTGAAGTTCGCCGTCAGTTCGGACAGGTTCCTCCTGTTACCGTCGTTGACGGTGGTTTCTGGCATGACCATCACGTACCTTTCGGAGCCGTTCACGAGCATTACCTTGGGTGGCGACGACGCTTCAAGTTCGGCACCCGCCAGCGTGCGTATGTCGGATTCGTCAAGTTCCTTCTTGTCTTTGGTGGAGCACGCGTAGTAAACCTTGCGGGTGTGGCTTCCGACGTCGTCCCTGAGCGGTAGCTGATCGGCCAACGCAGGATGAACGAGAATGGTGTCGGGCGGAGCGAACGCCGTCGACGTGCTGCCGTACCGAAGCGAGTTGTCGAGGTCCACGAACGTGGCCATGGTGCCGGTGCGCCGAAGGTTGAACGAGAGGAACTCGTCCCTGTCGCGTTTCCACACCTGATGGAACATGTCGGCTTTGCTCACGTGATCGTTCGGAGTGTTGAACATGTCGACGTATTTGATCGTGGGCGCTGCCACCATGTGTCCGTACACGACGTGCTTCTGCGTCATCTCCATGGAGGTGCGCAGCTGCTTTTCCTTCAGCGCGAATATCTCCCTCAGCGCATGATCCGAACTACGCTGTATCGCCTCGGCAGCTATGTCTATCGCGCCGCCCCACATCGATCCGCTGTACTGCCTTGAGCTGGTCCTGGTTATCAGAGCTGGCACGTCCGAGGCGGCCGTGCAGCGATCCAGCACCTCGGCCGGAGCGATCTTCGTCGTGATGCTGAACGTGGACAGCCCGCGATAGAAGACTGTGGGTATGAGCCACTGCGTGTGATCGTAGGGATTCTCGGAGAAGGTCGAGTCTAGCAAAACCCTGGTCTTGAGCCGCAGATCTTTGACGACGCACGTGTCCCTGTCTGTGACAGACGCGCCTCTTTCGGAGAAACCGACGAAGTCCGGGTGTCCGCTGATGGCCCGCAGCTCGGACATCGGATAGTGGTCTCCCTCCAGCAC
>NW_022758553.1:90656-92548 GCF_011630105.1 Anneissia japonica
TCCCAGCACAGCGTAATCTTCCATGTTGCTCTCCTCGATCAGACGGTCCCTCCGCGCGTCGTCCACGTCGTCGTGCGTCGGAGTGTTCATGCCGTTCGGTCCCGGCACGAAACCGACACGCGCGGTTACGGAATTGTACTTTCCCAGCAGCACCTGTCCCTCCTGTACGTTGGGGTTGTCCGATGATGGGTAGAGCTTTCCGCGCACGTCGTTCGCTCCGCTGCCGAAGTTGGCGCTCAGATAACGGGGGTCGACAGCGTACGCTCGAATCGATCCATCGATTATGGGTTGCTTGATGCTGGACATGACGGACGGTATTTTTTTTGTTGGAGGTCGAGCAGGAAAAAACATTAATAACATTTGTTTTTTTTTTCTTTCTCGTTTCAGATCCATTGCTTTCAAAGTTCCCGGTGCGAAGTGTGCAAAGCGGATCAGAGGCGGCGGCAAGGGTGACATTCGAAGAAACTTACAGAATTCACAGGAAAAATCTGCAAGCGAACGGAAACGCGCAGCGTCGCGTTCGTCCGGACGTCGGAAGAAAGTCTGCTGCAAACGTTCAGGAGAAAGTTTACGAAAACAAAAGAAAAACAAGAATTAAAGGAGGAAAACAAGAAATACGCATGTGTGCGCGTAATTATTTTTAAGTTATCGTTGTATTTGTTAAATATATAACAATTAGTCTTCATTGTACTTTCATTTTGTTCCGAGATAGGAAGAAAGGCGTTTTACGTGAAAGACAGACGAGGCAGAATCTACTTCTACAGGCCGATAGGAGACCTGTGCCGATTTTCGGGCATCATGAGAACGAACGGCACGCAGGTGAGCATCGACATGTCGGAAGTCTTGCCGTTCACCACCTCCGCTACCGGAGGTTTCGTCTTCAAGTTCCTGGTATACATGGACGGCGATTCTTATCGCGACATGTTCACTTTCGCAGACGTGACTCGATACGCGGATGTCATAGCCTTGAGCGCGTACATCGGCTCGTCTTTAATCTGGCAGCTCAGATTGGCCGAGATGATAGGGATCCCGAGATTGCTAGGTCTGACGTCTAAATTCGCGTTGCGGGAGATAAATCTGTTCGTCAAGCATCTGCTGCTGTATCACCGAGACGGCAAGATACCGAACGCCGATTGGATGGGCGTGCTGCGATTGTGCGAACCCTTCACGTTCGACAGAACTGTCGTCGACCTTCAAAACGAAATTTAAGGACCCGATCGAAATCGACCGACGCTGACGACCTTAAGCAAAACGTGGAAAGTGAAGATGATGTTGGGCGACAAGATCCTATGCTCGTTCGACCTCAACAGGGACTGCGGTGTATGCGGCAAGCCTTCCGTGCTCTGGTGGAGGATCCTGAGAGAGGACTGTAACGAAAGTCGCCTGTACGCCGTGATGATTTTCGAGACGAACGAGCCGACGAGGAGGACGTTTCACCTCATCTACGAACTGTGCAATCAACCAAGACCGATCCTCTTGAATTCGATCTGCGAAATCTCGAATTGCACGCGGAGGGAGTTGAAACCGAAGATCGTCGCTTGCCCGCAATCCAACTCCTTGTGGATAGACGTGACCCTGTGTTTAGGCACCACCGGAGAGACAGTCAGAAAAGGGTACGCTCTGCGTCTGACGGACGGATCCGTCGGAGACGTTCGCGCTGCAGACATAGCCGAGTCTGTCCGACAGGAGATAGGGGAACTCGAGCAAACGAAGAAGCTCGTCGAAAAGAGAACGAAAGACGCGACGACACGCGTGGAGGATATGGCCAATCGTCTGGCGTCCGTCGTACGCCACGATCTGGCGGAGAGGTGGAAGAAGGATTTCAAGTTGCGATCGCACAGAAGCATGAAGGAACTCGACCGAAGGATAGAAACGGTCGAAAAATACATGCT
>NW_022758553.1:93109-95739 GCF_011630105.1 Anneissia japonica
TCTTCGATCTCATCCGTTCGATCTCGCGGCAGAGCGTTCGACGGACGTCGTCGGCGTAATTGCGCTGTCCGTAGCACTCCTTCAGCTCCGACGTCAGTTTTCTAATAGCGACGTCCTTTTCCGAGTCGAAAGAATTCGTAGCGCTCAGGTACAAGGTCAGCTCCTTATCTTTCGTACGGACCTCGAACGAAAGTTCGGCGATCCTTATCCTGAGAGCGGCGATCGTCTTCTTCGCTTCCGCCACTTCCTAGGAACTGTAATTCGAGTTGAGGACGGTTCGCAATCGCACGTTTTCCCTCAGCAGCTGGTCGAGAACCTCTTTGTCGTGTCCGGGCACGAAAACTTCGTGCTCTTTGAGATCGACCGACGAATCGAGTTTGTTTCTGTGCAGTCTGAATTGCATGTGCTCGATGCTTAGGTTCTTCTTCTAAAGTTCCAGTTTCAACGAATCGATCGAACCTCCGTAGTCGTTCAGCAAAAGCTTCAGCACGTCGATGCTCTGCACTACGGTTTTCAGGGAAACGATTTCCTCTTCTTTCTTTCGCAGCCGGTCCGATTCGGAGGAGGCTCTGCCGACACATACATCGTCGGTGCTCTTTGTCGCTGTCGTCGTCCGGCCAAGTGTCTCGTTCATGTCGTTAGCTCTACGAGTGTGATGGAATCACTTTAACTCGACTTTTATTTCGTTTTCGTTGTACGGTGAGCGTACGTCATCGATTCTTAGACACTTGACGTCACGAGCTCATGGCCGAAGGCCGAAGTAAGCTTTTATAAAAAAAAATTAACAGATTATAATAGATGTTTTGCGTGTGTGTGTGTATTTAATTTTCGATTTTCCTCTTGTTTAATTAAAAGTCCTGTTCCAAACCCTTCCTCTTTCGTCAGTCGTTACATAAGTCAAACACTATCAGGCTAACAAGAACAGCAACCAATAGTCTAATTTGATATTTTTTCTAGCAAAAACTTTATTTTTTCGAAAAGATATTCGGAAACACACGGATTAGGATTACAGCTATCGAGTTGAAACACTTTATATTTTCATTGTGGATTTTTTGGGCTCAGTACGGACTCTAAACGTATTCATTTTCTTTTAGTTTTAAGGCGTATGCGGATTTTATAAGTCCGCAATGACGATATAACGTGTTTTGAACTAATCGTATTTTCTTGCATTATAATCATTTAATTTTAAAACGAGATCGTCCCTTTTTAAATACTCAGCAATTTCAAACAGAAAATCAACCTGTCGAGGTCCGATCACTGTCAGTTTTTCCAATTCAATCATCAATCTTATGGTTTCCTTTAGTCGTTCAACAGTTCTTGCGGGTATGGTTGATTTCAATTTTGGTTTCAGCGATTTCAACTCTTCTTCGTTGATTCCAGAAGCAAAATCAAGTATCATGGCCCTATGGGGGAAAAAACAATATTAAATTAGCTCGGCAATCATTGGCGAGAAAAAAAATATTTTTGCTCTAAAGATAAACGATTTAAAAAAAAAGAGAATTACATACCTATAGGGTGAAATTATCTTTTCACCGAGTCCTTCCGTGCTCCCTCGAAAGTCCAAAACATGGCGTTGAAGTTCCGAACGCCTTATCAGTCCCAGAAGCTCAATAAGTAATTCCAATCTCGATGAATAAAGTAATGCTCTATCCTCTAGTTTATTCATTAACTCAATGCCTCTGGTAACTTTTTCCAATTCGCCATGTCTGAGACCGATGCTCTCATCCAGGCATAAGTACTTCAGAGCCACAACATCTCGATCCTCGAGGTACCTATCGACGTTCACCAACATCCCGCGATACGATTATTCGTCTTGCCCGGCCATTGCTTAGTTTTAATGGATAGACAGGTTCCGCCGCTTATTTATAAACCAACTATAACGATGACGTCATGGGTACTTGGAACCTTGACGTCATCCGTACGCCCTTATTTGAAAGCATCGATAGGCCGGTAACGATGACGTCATGGGTACTTAGAAAACGTCAGCTGACTAATCCCTATATGTACTCGCGAATCATCACGAAACGATACATTCGGAATTAGCGAACCTTGACGCCATGGCAGAGAAGACGAACAGAAGAATCGTAGCCAGAATGGTTAAGATTTTCACCGAAGATAACATCTTGTTGGAAAACCTGCTGGCCGCCAATCGAGGTCGCATCCTGACGGTGGCATTCTGTAACTCGAAACTGATCTCTCTGGAGGTGGCGTTCTCCGCTACGGAGACTGGAGGCGGGAGACACTACGAATGCTTTGCATGGACCAAGGTGGACGGAGTGAGGTGTGTGGGCAGGCAAGGAACCATCGAAGACACGCACACGCTTCTGAATATGTACGGTGTGTCGAATGCCTCTTTGGAATTGGAGGAATACGCCGTCAGACTCGGCACAAAAGGAGACGACATGCCGTCCATCGACAGGGACGCCGACAGGATCGTCACGATGGCAATTGCCGTGAAGGACGAGGAAGATCTGCTGGAGCCGTTTCAAAAAAAGCAGGTGCTTTGGCAATTTAACGAAACTTTGAGATTGTCCGTCACGTTCGTCAGAATTGAAAGGGACGTGCGTCCGTACGTCCGTTGCTACTGCGGCTTCGTTCGAGAGAACGGACAACTGTTTGCTGCGGAAACT
>NW_022758553.1:95834-96529 GCF_011630105.1 Anneissia japonica
ATTTAATATTCAATATCGAAAAAGATTTTATTAAACATTTGTACAGTTATAAACGACGGCTTTTTATTCGATATCAAAACGATATTAGAGTCATCTGCAGTTAGACAAAACGAACGGAGTTGCCAACATGACCGCCAGCAGGATCGGAACGGTGAGGTCGGAGAGCGACTTTCGACGTCTGCGGCCGAAGATTTCCACGAAGTCATCCTGAAGTGGAGAGAAAAATGATGATTATTAAATTATTATTATTTTTCGTACGTACATCGGGATACGATCGGTGAAAACTGACGTTCTCGAAAACGTGTTTGCCGCCCTCTGAATCACACTTACCCATCCTCCACGTTCGGATATCCAACCGGACAATTCCGTGGCCACGTATTCGCCGACGTACTCGGCTACCGTATCTTCGTAGTCCTCGAGACCTTTCTCCGCCCATCTCTTTGCCACTTTCCTACCGAACATGTACACAATGACGATTCGACCCCAGTTGACGTCTCCGATTTCGAGCATGTCGTTGAGGCACGAAAACACACCTGGTAACCCGTCTTCTTCGAAGTCGATCAACGCCGCGACGGCATCCAATTGGAGTCCTAGCCGAACGTCCATCTTTTCGGCTATCTCTCGCATCGTTTCGGCGTATCGAGAGAGAGACGATTCGGTGTCCGGCGACGATATGAATTCCCTGGCGATCTCTC
>NW_022758553.1:96627-98805 GCF_011630105.1 Anneissia japonica
GGTGTGCGTGCGAGTGTGTGCGTGAGTGCTCTTCTAAAAGACTGTGCTGATCTTCGCGTGCGTGTCAGTTTATATTGATGGTGTTGGGAGCACCCGATGACGTTAAGCTGTGCAGAGAGAAGTTACCGTCAATTTCCCTTTGAATATCCATTTTTATATACGACAGAATTAAAATAAATTTCATGGAAGTTGTTTCGTAGAATCTCGTATAAATCGGTTTCCGTCTTACAACGCAAGTTTGTAACGTTTTTAATGAATTTCAGCAGCTTTGTCTTTAGGTTGGGTGATGGTCTCGATAGTAGATAATATTCATCCTCAACGTTCTCAACCGTTTTACAGGCTCGCCAACACAGTTGTTCACTTATGACGACACCGTTTATAAGGCGCCTTGTATCGTCCCAATCTGATCTTACGAAATCATCCTTGCATTCTATGGTATTGTCCTTCATGATATTGAGAATCCTTTCTCGCATATCCTCGACAGCTTCCAATACGTAATCTCGAGTCTCGGCTGCAACTCCTTGTAGCTGTTTAAACTTACGATCCAACAAATCTTCAAACTTAAAAAATTTGCTATAACTCACTTTCGAGTCCCACTTGACTTCGGGATGAATCTCTCTATATACTAACCATAGTTGGTATTCTAGATGTGTATAAGAGACAGGGTTCAACTCCAACAGCTTTCGGATTGGTAGATACGACAAAATTCTATATTTTACCTCTTCCATATTTTTAATTATATTTTGTGTGCGTATGTGTGCGTGTGAGCTCTTCGGAAAGACTGTGCGTGTCAGTTTATATTGTGCGTGTTGGCCGCACCCGATGACGTTAAGCTATGTAGAGAGAATGGATGACGTCATGGACACTAGATATAGAGCGGCAGGCGGGTTTTTGGGGAATAACGTTCGGACGAAAGAAGTTGTAGCCATGTTCCGATGTTCGATAAAACGTGTCTGCCACCCTCTATATATATTTTTTGTATTTTACCTAAAGTTTTCCGTTGGTATGTGCGAGTGTTCTCCACCCCCATCATCAAATCATCATCAACACCGTCGTATCGAAACAAAGGAAACGAAAGAAAAAAAAATCGAAAAATCATAATTCTTTTTTATATATATTATTTTTTAATTGTCAACAAAACAACCTAACTTAATTTTCTTTAAAAATCCTTTTGTCGGCAATCATCTGATTTCCAAATTCCAATAACATTGTCCCAAACTTTCGTGTCTGCTCTCGCATTTCCAATCGCATCTGTTGCAAATCCGTCCAAAGTTGTCGTTTATGCTCCATCTCAGACCGAATCCGTTCCAAATCCGTCGAAACTTCTTGTTTCTGTTTCACCGTATTGTATCTCATCTGTTCCAAGTCTCTCGAAATATCTGTCGTTTCAGATCTCAACTGTTCCAGATCCGTCGAAATCGCCTCCGTTTCCGATCTAGTCTGTTCCAATTCCGTCGACATGTTTCGTTGTCGTTTCACGACTTCCGATCTCAGTTCTTTAAAACTAGCGGCCATACATTCGATCTTTCGCTTACTCCATCTCTTCCATCGTCTGTCGTAGAGTACGTTGTCTTTGCACATGTTTACGGACACGTTTACCTTGGGTGTCCGCGACGGTCGTACCACCTCCTTCCGTGACGGTCGTACCACCTCCTCCTCCAGCTGCTGCTCCTGCTGTTGCTGCGGATGGATTTCGGCGGGTGTCGGTAAAGGCGGTAAACTTTTCCTTTCGAAGTCTCCCGTGTTGGCAGAATGGACCGTCGGAGTCGTCGTCGGCGGATGTTCCCGCGAATGAGTTTCGACGGGAGACTGCATGTTCGTCGACGCCTGTAGTTGTCGGAGAATTTTGTTTAGGAATTGTCCAACTAAACTGTTCGTCGTTCTTTTCAAGTGAACGTTATTTACGGTGGGATTTATTCCAGGAGACAGAGCATCGACGCCTAAGATGTCGGCGAGTTGCGGGCGATCGAACATGGACAGCGTGGAGTCTCCGCAAACCATCTTTCTTTTCCTTCTTTCGCTCGGAAGTCTGTCGCTATCAATCAGGACGAACGGCATCGCAGTGGCGAAAAACACCGTTCCCATTTCGTCCACCAGCTGAATCGGACCTTCCTCGGGATGGACGCACAGGAAAGCCATCGGCATCATCAACTTGTCGTTCTCGGCCTTCATTACAAC
>NW_022758553.1:98905-99621 GCF_011630105.1 Anneissia japonica
TCAACGCCCTGATCGAGTTCATCACACTTTCCCCTTCCGCTCCTTCCTTCGTCTGGTAATGTTTACATTTTCGCAAACGTATGTCGACGCGAGCAGCTTGCAAACACATATCCTTTACTTCACCGGTTACCCGATCGACACGATCTGCAAGACGCGCCTTATGCGACTTAAGTCCTCGTGTATTCAGCATTTTGTTATCTTCCAACTTACGTCTGCATTTAGATAAGGTTGCTGTCAGTTCGTCGGCACGACGAAGGACGAAGTCGGCGTATATCTGAAATTTCTCGATCGATTCCTTGTCCAGAGACAGTTCCAGACCAGATTCATCTCGTATGTCTACATGCATCGGTACACCATCCACCGTTATTGCAAGAATTGACAACATCTCTGTTGTCTCGATCGGATACTCGTGACATCCGAAAACATAATGATGAAATTGTGCGAGAATCTATATATATATATATCATTTCGAGTCGTTACGTCATCTGTCTGCGAAACAGACCATCACGTCATCGGTTTCGAACGAAGGTGGTAGGCCAAGGAGTCATGACGTCATGAGGGTCCCGATCGCACACGTGAATATTATAAATTAGATGACGTTAAGGATTTCCGAGATTGTATGACCGATGACGTTATGGTCTCTCGATCGAAGCATATAAAAGACATCGTCGCGAAGTGTACCTCAAACCGTACGAATGTCGGAATCTATCTGAAGC
>NW_022758553.1:99658-99955 GCF_011630105.1 Anneissia japonica
ATCAAGACAAGACAAGAGGCAACAGCAACGAAGCAACGATGGATCCTACTCACTTGACTTGTCCTTACGACGTTAGCCACACAGTAAAAAGGACGAAGTATATTCAACATTTGATTAAATGCAGAAAAAACTACAACGGTCCTGCCTTAGTCAGATGCCGATTTTCCAAAACGGAAATGCAACCAAAGTACTTGGATCGTCACGAAGATGATTGCGATGAAAAGGGTTTAGATCTTAACATGTAAGTACGATACCACAAAGGAATTTATAACGATTTTCGTTACAAGAATTTATAAC
>NW_022758553.1:99998-110045 GCF_011630105.1 Anneissia japonica
TTTGCCAAAGTACGTACGAATACCGTCCGAAAACTTATTGTAAGAACGGGATAGGAAACACGTGTACTACTGGTTCATCGTTGAACTTCTGAGCACTACGTTGCTGCACTCAAGTTTCTTAAGATTGAAAGTTTTGGAGCAAAATCTCTTACAAAATAAACCGTTATTCGAATTGATATAAATATGACAAATGATAGTTTTTAATAAATAATAGAAAATAACGATAATTGTGTGTCGGACTTCAATATTTAAAGTCTATAAAGTATAATGATGATGATGATAATGAAGGTGGTGATGAAGGTGACGATGAAGATGATTAAGTTCGCTCATTTGAGACGGGGGACAACTACGACGTACCGTGTTGTTTCACGGACCGATATAACGTTAAAACGGAACAGTTGTTGTAAATTTTGAGTGCATCTTTGATTGATTGATGGTTAGAATACATGTTTGGGAGACTATTAAAATCTATCTTAGTTAATGTGTCTTGAATCTCGATGAGTTGACACGTTCATCCATGCAGCATCTTAACTTATCGCTGCTGAATTTAAGATCTGCATTCAACATCATCACCATCATCATCAGTCCATCATCTTCATCACTACGTCATTTGTTACAATTACGAGCAAAGAATGTAATAGGACACCATGTTTCTTTTTTTTTTTTAATGTTTTCATGCATATTTCCATCATGATTTTTTGTAAATGATTGTTAACTTAATTATAAAAATACACGATGATATTAAGTCTCAATGCCTAATAGTTTCCTATGTAATAATATATATTTGTGATTAGCCTATTACTACCCAAGTAACTTACGATTAATTAACTTTAAAGATATTATTTAGATGTAAATATATATTATTTTTAATTTTAAGAGATTGAAAACGGCCGAGTTCGTGGCGCCGAAAGTCTATCGTGGTTGGAAAAGAAAGAAGGAGTACTTGGAATTAAATGCCGAAATATTCTTTCGGCTAAGATAAATTTTCCAAATAAAAAGATGTTCAAAAACAAACAAATTATTCAGAGTTTTTGTTTCACGTAATCGTTTAAAGGAACGAGTGCGTGTGCTAGAAAGAATGCAGGATGAAGAAATTAAACTAACGTTCTCTCGTTAGTCTATGCAAAATCGCCGAATGTTCGGCAATGATAACAAGCAAGAATAAGAATTCATCAAGACAGCATTTTTTTTTAAATGCAAGATGAAGAAGAGGAACCGTGAGAATTGGAATTGTGAGATGCTATAAGCAGAATTCGAAAAGTCGTGGCAGCGAGGGGATGATTTTCTTTCATTCGGGACAATGCCGACAAACTAAAGTGGGGCAATGAGGATTTCTTAAATGTTAAGAAAAAGAAGAGAATGCTGCAAACGAGCCAACTTACGATGGCCGTGATGACGAATGGGAAAATTAATCTAGTTGAGTTCTTCTCTTGAACACAGTTCAACACTCGTACCTTATCCTCGATCTTTTTCGGGACGTAATATTGCTGAACGTCCGTCCACCTCGTCGCGTGCTCATCCATCCACCGGCACACTGCGTTTCCTCGGTTGAGCACAAGTTTGAGTAAAGTGATCACGTCAGATTCAGCACCATGAACGTTTCTGGGTTTCACTCCGAAAGTCCGGACGAACATCTTCTGCAGGGCGTACGACCTTCTCGGCCTTTTCCACGCTTGCCAATCTGCACCTTCCAGTTCACGAAAAGCCAACAGGGAATCGCAACACAGCAGGTCGGAAGGTAGAGAACGTCCGAGACGGTCGAATTCCGTCCGGAGCAGCTTGAAGTCGAATTCGTATCCGTTGTGAGCGACCATACACACTGGTTTTGCCTGTCTGCCGAGGAAGGCGCATATCGACTCGCAAACTTGGACGTCGAAAGGTCGCTTGTCGTTATCCAGCATAAGAGCATTGTGGAGACTAGTCAGATTCGAAGCGATCGGGGAGATTTCTTTGTTGAAATACACGCACAGCGTCAGCTTGTCCATCACCCTCGGCGCGGTGCCCGAGCTCTCGACGCTGGACCTGTGTACGGCGATCAGGCACAGTTCGGTGACCTTGGGTCTGTCTTCGGCGTGCAGAGCCGACGTTTCCAGATCGAAGAAAACGAAGGACTTGATGATCGGATGCGACGGTTGTACGTGACCGAGCATCATTTCTTTCGTAAAGGCAACGTTGAATCTAAAAAAAAAAAAAATACTAATACAAAATATAAATAAATAAAATAACCTTTTTTGATGTCAAACAAGTTAAAACTAATGCAATAAGTTTTTAGTTAAAGATGGCTGACCTTACTGTTGGTGGTCTTAACGAAAAATATTAAGCATTACGTTTATTCCAAAGCAGAGTCAATGTATATATTTCCATGGACTAATAAATAATAAAAAAACATTAATATAATTTATGTGTAATTAAATATGGTCGACCATAGGCTAGGATATCTGTCGATGTTAAAAAAAATTATAAATATTCATAGATTATTTTTTATTCGGTATTGCAAACCCTACTATTGTTGATGAAGAAACATAGTTAATGAAATTTGGCTGAGCTTATTGTCGGTAGTGATAACGAAAGTTATTAAAGGTTACGTTTATTCCAAAGCAGAGTTAATGTATTATGTTCCATGAAATAATAATACTGAAAAAATTAATAATCTAATTTATGTGTACCGAAATATGGCCGACCATTGGCTAGGATATCTGTCGATGTTAAAAAAAATTACTAGGCCTATGATCTTAAATCTGTATTGCAGCCTTACTATTGTTGATGTAAAAAGACACGAAATTTGTTTTTACTTACCGTTAATTCGATAAAATCCAAATTCGTCTGGTATACTTGCAATGCCAGGTTTAGAGATGATATGTTCTATGTCTAAGGTCTGTAACACATGACTGTATTTCTTTTCGGTGCAAACAAATAGAATGAATCATAGGCAAAAGACCTTTCTGTGCAAACAAATAGGTATAGAATAAATCCTTGGTCCAAGACCTACAACAAAAGCTGTGCAATAAATTCCGTCTATACCAATTCCTAGGCCCAAAGCCAAAAAACAAGAGTTGTGCAATAAATTCCGTATAGAACGATTCCTAGGCTCAAGGCCTGTGACACATTATTTTTTTTCCGGCGCAAACAACATCTGTATAGAATAATTCCTAGGTCCAAAGCCTATAACGCAAGCTGTGCAAAACAATCATGTGTAGAATAATTCCTAGGTCCAAGGCCTACATTGCAGGCTGTGCAAAACAAAATCGGTATAGAATAATTCCAAACATGCTGGGAAATCCCCGCGTCAACTGTATCGGTTAGTTCAATGCACAGAGTCTCGCAAACTCTATTCATCGCAACTCGAAAGCGATTGGATGCTTTCAGCCAATAACGTGGTGTAACAATAACACTCCACTTAGTTGACGCAAACTCGAAATTTTTTTGCGTCCGGGCTCGAACGCGAACGTCTGGAAACATATCTCAACGTCATCGCGTTACACCGACGGGAAAGCTGTATACGATGACGTCACCATTTTGCCCAGCATCAGTACCGGTTCACTGACGCGTTTAGCCTTTACAACAACTGCAATGCATTAAGAATAGGAAAAGTGGTGTAACAATAACACTCCACTTAGTTGACGCAAACTCGAAAATTTCTTGCGTCCGGGCTCGAACGCGAACGTCCGGAAACATATCTCGACGTCATCGTCTTACACCGACGGGAAAGCTGTGCACGATGACGCAACCATTTCCCAGCAGCTCCTAGCGCTATATAAGTATAAAAGCAAAGTTAGCTTCAATATCCTACGAAAATCCACAAACTATCCTACGAAAAACACAAGCAGCTAGGCTCATTAATATTCATGAGCATTTTGAAATGGCGTTTATAAAGCGTGTGGGGGTGATCGGCAAATGTTAAATGCGTTGTTTTGTAGTAGTTTAATATCTCTTCACGTAGCATCCGTGAAAAAAAATGTTTTTCGTTATTCTTAATTCGAAATTTTATGACATTTTTCATTGCAGAATTTAAGTATACCTTAATACATAAGAATAGGGAAATATAGCTATATATAAGAATAGGGGAGATTTCCTATTCTTTAACACTAGAGACGAAAACTAGCACAAATTTAATCTAAAAAGCCAAATTAACCGAATGTTGCCCTAACAGGTACTGGGCCCTTGGCGTCATCGTTACCAGTCGAGCTGATGCACGATGTCGTCATGAAATATGTATCGTTTTACACATGACGTCATCTGTGTGCAGGAGGCTCCTACATAAGCGCAGACGAGCCATCGTCATTCAAGTTTCAAGAGGAGCAATCGTTTACAAATTCGCGATACCCCCGTCCCAGTACATCCCCGAGTCGCAGTGCCGGTAAGTTTTCGATCATCCCTCGTCCTTAGCTTCGTTCGTTCCCGAACGCGCAGCTTCGATGCCGCACGGGGTGACGGGTTACTGCCGATGGTAAGACAGGTACTGCTATTCCGTTGAATACTTCCTGTGGTCGGATCTGAACTAGCTCGGTTTCCTCTCGGGGGAACCGGCCTAGTGCCTCCTTCTAGGGGGCACCGGGAAGTGCGACCCCGGTTCGGCGGGTAGCCAGGGCAAACGTCACCTCGGCGTCGTGGTATTTCGTTGGGAGCCGGGCGAGGGGGGAGCACCGATGCAGCATTCGGTGCCTCTCGACTTGGGAAGGTGTCGCCGGACGATGTCTCTGATCCCCTAATACCTTCGTGGAAGGCGTCCTGTTTGCGTACGGGACTTTTCGAGAAGACGGTGTCTCGTTTGCGTTTGGGACTTTTCGAGAAGGCAGTGTCTCGTTTGCGTTCGGGACTTTTCGAGGAGGCGGTGTCTCGTTTGCGTTCGGGACTTTTCGAGAAGGCGGTGTCTCGTTTGCGTACGGGACTTTCCAGAAGACGGTGTCCTGTTGGCGTACAGGACTTTCGAGATGGAGGAGTCACGTTTGCGTACGGGACTTTCGATAAGACGGCGTCCTGTTGGCGTATAGGACTTTCGATTAGGCGGTGTTCCGTTTGCGTGCAGGGCAATTTCGACTTCGATGCCACCAACGGGTAACGGATTACTGCCGATTGTTAGACAGGTACTGCTATTCCGTTGAATACTGCCTGCGGTCGGATCTGAATCAGCCCAAGAAAGGCAACGTTACCTGGGCGTCGGAGTTGGAATCCGACTTACGAAGAAGGAAAGGATCCTACTGCGCTAGGGTCTGTCGTTTATATTTTTTGGTTCGGGAAGGCGATCAAGGTCCTATCAAGTTAGGATCTCACGTTGGAGGACAGGAAATGATCCTTTTGCGCAAGGATTCGAAACTCCTAGAGCGCAAGGTTTTATTAAGGCGAGAATTAAAGGTCGAACGGGATCCGACATCCTATGCGATGGTGTCGTAATAGAACATATAAGGTCGAACTTTTTGCGGGAGATTAAAGGTCGAACGGTTTGAGAGATATTAAAGGTCGAAATTTTTGCGAGAAATAAAGGTCGAATGGAATCCTAATGCGATAGGACCCGACATCCTATGCGAGGGTGTCTTAAAATCGGACAGGGACGGGATCAAGCTGTTAACCTGCTCGTGGTGATCCTGCTAAGACGGCCGCCGTCGTCGAACAGATAACAGCGCCTTTCAAAGATTTAAAGTTAATAAAATGAAAGAAACAAAAAATTGTTTTCCCCTTTCGTTTATCTTTGTCAAACACAATCACAGACAAGTTAGCTCAATAACAAATGCTTTGCGTGTGTGAGCGAGATTTTCCAATTTCATGATTAGTTTGAAGGATACGATGATGTTGGTGTCGATGTTTTATACAATTCATGGTACTCGGTTTTCCGTGTAAACTAAAAAAAGTAATAATCTATAACGAGGTCGTGCTTACGTCCTGCAGAGTCACGTTACAACGTATCTACGATGAACATACTTTGTTTTGACTCTTCTGGTATTCAAAAACTGTTTTTGAGCCGATGGAGTTTGGCAAAAAAAAACTCGTTACTGATGTTAATTAAAGCAAAACAACGTATATGTGAATATCGCTAATAACTTTGCAATAATCGAATGGTTGTAATTAATATCCCAATTTATACATATGTACCATCATGCACAATTTCAAAAACTTATTACTAAGTTTCAAACATACATGTTGTTTTGCCACGGAACGTTTATAATAAAAAGACCCAATATGTTGTACATCAGTGGCTACAGAAAATGTCAATTAAAGAAATCTGTGTTCAAGCGCACTTTATCGTGGTAGCTGAAAGAGTGGTAGCTCTGACAATATTTGCGCTCCTATAAAAAGACATATGCTCTTAAGATGCTGTCTCTTATACACATCTAGATGTGTATAAGAGACAGTTCTGTAACAGCGTCTGACGTCTTCCAAACACAATGCTCCGAACAGCAAACTTCCGAGCTCGGCCAGGTCCTCGACGATGCGTTCAGGGTCTGTGTCGTAAGGTTGCAAGCATTTCAGCGGGGCTACCACGACGTAATCGGCGAGCGTTGAACCAGAACATGCGATCCTCAGTCATCGATCGGATCGTCGGAGACCAACTGGTCCAGGTTTCCGGTCTGTGGCGCATTCCAACGGCGATGTTCAACAGAGCGTTCAACTCGTCTCCCGCTTTTCCAAAAACGAATTCGTATTCGGGAAACTCCACTCTCCTTTCCAGCAACAACCGAACGCATGTCACCATGTCGAAGGTGGTGTGCGCCTGCCTCAGACCGTCCTCTATGACGTTCGCCAAACCCTTGGGGCTGTCGTGTTTGCTTTGCCTGTCCCATTTCCAATTCCGTTCTATCACGATGAATTCGAACAGCCAGGTGATCTTTTTACGTAAGTCCTCCTCGCTTATCTCTTTCCTCTGGGCGATTTTGCTCTTGAACAGCTCTTCGCACCAGCTTGCGTAATAGTTCCGGTTTGAAATCGTAGTCGATACTTGATCGTGCATTTGGTACTCCATACTTCTTATTTTATTTTTTTTTTGTATTTATTTTCAATTATCACCACTCGGAATATGGCGATGCTTTCTCTACGATTCTCTTTTATACTACTGTGACATGTGGATTTTGTCACTATGAAGTTATACCTATTTAAATGGGATATTCCAAATTCTAACCCCTATTTGGGATAATGGGTTAATCCCTTATCTTACTTTGCCATGGTAACCGGACCAAGAAGAGCCTAATGTTTATTTTAAACTAATTAAGTGTAATGTTACACATGTTGCATCTTTTTTTGAGTGATGCATTTTATACCAAGAACTCTTTAGAACAACTACAGTATATTCATCGTTTAAACAACTTTTCACCGAAGCCTCATTTAATTTAGCCGGGGTGAGTTTATCTCTTTGATTATATATTTTAATATCATAACTGTTAAAGTACTATATTGTTATTATTTGATCCTGATTATGTATAATGTTGAGATAGATAGTAATTTGGTTAATTATTATATCACTACTTGTGAAATAATTACCTTTGTGCTGGTCTAAGTTGAATCAGGAAATTTGTGCGCACATGTTAAGTTTCTGATCGAGAAAGATGATTTTACCTAAATTATTTTGATTTAGTATTATATAATTGTTGTATTAACAATTATAAAGATTTTTGTAATTTGTTATATCATGAGACATAGAATGATACATTATAGGATATTATTATATATTGACTACTGTATCCAGTTTATATTAATTATACTTTGGATGACAAGCCGCGAGGCGTGGTTAAATAATTTCACCAATTTCCATCAATCACTATTTTTGGCTATGATTTTATCATGGAGTTATAATTAGTTTAAAATTGTAACTTTAGTTGTACAATTAAGAACTTTGATTTCCATTGAATGAATGCACACATTGTTTAAACCTATTAGTATTAATTATAGTTTATGTGTGAATGACCTTGAGTTGTTCCACAGGGTAGGAACCCTATCTCATGCATATGCATAATAGAACCTACTGTATTGCAGCATGGCCCGTTAGCGAGGTCAAAGGTCATTGACTTCTGATGAGAGTTTATTGTTTATGCTTGTTATCTTTATTTAAAAGTTTCTTTTTTTTAATGTTAATTAGTTTAGTTCATTGATATGTGTATTCTGTACACAGAGCACTAGTTCATTTAATTAATTTTATATATATTATTCGCTCTATATTAGTTATGATTTGTTATATTATCTATAATAATGTGAACATCATTGACTATGTCAGGAGAGTACAGTAATTTAATGTTACTCTTACATTTATATTTAATCAGTTACGATATAAGATATTTTCTTACCGTTTTATGATTATGTTAATACCACGATAATATATATTTTGGTTAGTTAAGTAAGTTTAAGCATTTGACTTGTCTTATACATTCTTTGTTTAGACTTGAGACTTAATGAGTTTTATTTATATTTTATCGTAGGGGTTTTGTGTACGTTCGCTTACGTCGCTATTGTTTATTGGTCAAAAGATGTTGCACTGCAATTAAAGAATCTTGAAATCATAGAAGCAAATTTGAGTGTCTTATTTTGCGTTCTACACTACCATTGAGCCAAAGTACCCATTTCGTCATGGGGTTTGTCGGCGCACGCATTCGCATCCGCCAACGTCATCGTGACCGCAGCTCCCCAAAGTCATCGTGTCACCCTCTTTAGATTGGTCGAGACCACGCGACGTCATCGTCATTCGAGCCGTCGATCCTCGCTATATTAACCGGCGCCGGCGTCCCGAGGTTCACAACCAGAAATGGAGGACGGCGAGACTAGAACAGCTACTGACTACATTGATTTCTTCAATGCTCTAGAGGAGATAAGCTCCGAGCTGATGTCGGGAGACCAAGTCCTCAAGACGGCGATGATGACATTGGACGATCCAAACTCGCCCATGTACAGGGTGGAGAGTCCAACCGAGTGTTCGAAGGCGGCTGATCTAGAACAACCTGCGTCGATGGAAACTGCTGCGGAACCGGTAGTGGAATCTGCATGGATGGAAATTGCTGCGGAACTGGAACCAGTTGTGGAACCGGCTGTAGAACCGGTTGTGGAACCTGCATCGACGAAATCGGCTGTGCAACCTGCATCGATGGAAGCTGCTGCGGAACCGGCTGCGGGACCTGCAACAATGGAAACTGCTGCGGAACCAAATGCAATAATCGACGTGAAGGGGAGTCTAAACAAACTTATAGAACTTTGCGGAGAAAACCTGCCTTATTCCCATGCCTTCGGGAAGATGATAGAATTCCTGACCAGAAGGAAAGCGAGGCCCTACGAGATGCCGACACTTCTATTTTGCCAAGACGAGGAGAGCGGATCGCCGTACGTCGTGGTGTCCACGGTTCTGGAAGCGTTGAAACTCAACAACGCTTACGTCGAAAACAGCTTGATGAGGACGTTCGGCCAAATGAACAGGATGAAGCGGATGGAGGAGACGGGAAGGCAGGACGCAGAAATCGGCGTGAAATCGCAAAACAGACATTTCGTGGCAGACTTCGTGGGAGCCGAACCCAGAGATCTTCCGACGCCCATAGTGACATGCAATAACCAAGAGAACGGACAGATCAGGTTGCGCTGGCTCATGTCGACGGCGTGCGTCTACCGCGCCGACGGCAAACCGGCACCCAGCGGCGTCCGCCTTCGAAAGGAGGACGGCTCCGTCGTCACCGTCGCGCTGATGCCTTTCTCGGTGGTGAAGCTCTGCGATAAGTTCGACGTGGAGGAGGAGGAAGACGACGCGACGACGGAGGAAATGAGACGAGCGCTTTCGGCCATGCCCTTCTGCTCAGAAGACGGACGGTGCGCATTCATACCGAAGAACGACAGGAAGAGAGCTTTCACCTGCGAGTCCGACGTCCTGACCCAATTTCCGGCCGTCGGCCGCCTCCGAAGAGCCCTCGCCGAACCGACGCACGACGAACGACCGAGGACCGAGGCCGTCGCGAGCATCAAACTGACAGACGAGAGCCTCGCAAAGAAATTCGGTCAGTGCCTATTCGGCCGATTCTTGACGATGGCCGTTGCATCGTCCCCTGGAGACGGCAAGTGGAGACGCGTCCTGAAGGTGATGGACGT
>NW_022758553.1:110320-115170 GCF_011630105.1 Anneissia japonica
TTTAGTAAAATGATGAAAGACATGCAGGTGACGATGTGCACTCTGCTTAAGCGAGCGAGAGACGATGACGAACAAAGTAAAAACGGGAAGAAGAGGAAAGAACGAAACGATGAAAAAAATAACGAAGAGGACGACGATGATGACGAAGAGGATGAAACGTGGAAGGCGGGGAAAAGAAAGAAGCGAAGCGAATCCAAAAATAAAAAAAAGCGTTCCAACAAAGAAAATAATGTAACCAAACTGGTTAGAATTTAATATCGAGAAATTATTACTTTGTGTTTGTTGAATAAAAAATATGTATATAATTCTGAAAATGTCGTCCAATGTAATTTTATCGAGTGTAATTGTTGTTCGAGCGTGAAGTTTGAAGTTGTGCGAGTGTAGAGTGTGTGTCGTGCTTCGAGTTCGTCGACCTGACAATTCCAGACGGTGATTGTCTGGCTTCCAGTTCTTTGACCTTTCAAGTCTAGACGGCCGGATACCAAACATTGTTATATCTTCAGTCACAAAAAACAAGTTTAAAAAAAAAAAAAAAACACACACAAGACCAATATTTTCACATTTTGTTCTCTTTATACAAACTAGAAAATCACTAATTATTTTTCTAATTTAAGAAAACGCTGACAAGAGAGATTTTTCCGTATCTTCTTCTACTTTCACCTTCTTTTTATTATTATTATAGGGGCAATACTTGACAGTGTTTGCGTTGTCCCCACCGTCCCCGCAGGTAGGGCACGTGTACTTCCTCAGGATCGGACATACCACCTTCCCGTCAACACCCTTGAGGACGTGGCTCACGTACACGCTCTCCATCTCGCCGTTGTTCTTGCAGAACACGCACCAGCTAGGCGTAAAGCGTTGACGCGCCTTCTTGTTCCTGCCGGACGGCTGTTTCTCGACCGCCTCCGACGCCATATCATTGCATACCTGAACAAAGAAACAAAACTGGTTAAATAACCCACTGGAAAAACGACCTACTCGCCTTTCCCCCACCCCCATCTTCCTATCTAGAAAATTCAATATCTAAATGTTACCTTGAGGTCGATCCAACCGTCGAACAGAACGGGGCGGATTTCGCAATCCACGCCGTTCCTCCGGAAATCGAACCGCACCGGATCCGAGATGGGTTCCCAATCCGCGGGTTTCCAAGGCTCGAGCATCGACATGACTAGTGCGTTCAATCCTAAGTAATCCTTCATGGGCAAAAAATCACGATCTTCCGAATTCATCGTGAACGCCTCTGCAGTTTCCTCCACGAATGGCTCCTCCGGTACGTGTGTTGGACGAGCTTGTTGGGGTGCTATCGTTTACCGACCTTTCGAAGCCAGGCACGCGCAGTCTGCTTTCGCTAAGGTTCGAAGGTCGGAATCGGTGTCAACTTACAGCCCAGATTTTACAATTTTTTCTATGTCCAGAAATGTTGAAATTTTTCTAAGTCCAGAAATGTCGAAAATTTTTCTAAGTCCAGAAGTCCAGAATTGTCAAAATTTTTTTTAAGTCCTAAAAAGTCGAAAATTTTTCAAAGTCCAGGAAAGTCGAAATTTTTTCTAAGTCCAAAAAAGTCGAAATTTTTTCTAAGTCCAGAAAAGTCGAAATTTTTTCTAAGTCCAAAAAAGTCAAAAATTTTTCCAAGTCCAGAAATGTCAAAAATTTTTCTAAGTCCAGAAATGTCGAAAATTTTTCTAAGTCCAGAAATCTCTAGCTTTAAAAAAAAATTATGTTTGCTGTTATCGGTTAAGCGATCGGAGACCAACGAACGGAGTCCGATCGCCGTAGCAGGGTCACCACGAGCAGGTTAACAGCATCGACCCCACACCCAACCGCTGCCTTCGGATGGACCGAGAAGGACGACTTCCTCGCACGGATGCGAACGCCGGTTCGAAAGTCCCGACGACGAAACTTGTGCACTGATTGTCTTCGGGACTTTCGGATCGGCGTTCGCACCCGACCGAAAAGGCCGAACCTACCCGTGCGGATGGGACCGTCGAACCGTCGAACCGTCCGCACGAAGAACGAGACCTGCACACTGAATCGTTCGTCGTACGGGCTTTTCGGCGGGCCATTCCGCAAGGAAGCAGCGGCATACCCCCGTTCTCGCGCAAAAGAAAGAGGGGACCCCGATATATGCCCAAGCTCTCACGCAAAAGAGCGAGGGGACCCTGTCCGATATGTGCCCAAGCTGTCACGCAAAAGAGCGAGGGAACCCTGTCCGATATATGCCTAAGCTCACACGCAAGAGAGCGAGGGAACCCTGTCCGATATATGCCCAAGCTCTCGCGCAAAAGAGCGAGGGGACCCTGTCCGAGTAATTGCCCAAGTTCTCGCGTAAAACTGCGAGCGGGATCCAGAATAATGGGACGATAGAGACCCAACCAAATCCGCACCCACCCTTTCGTTGCCTAATCGTGATGGGCCAAGATTTCGTCTCTCCAGGAGAGATTAATCTACTTGTTGCGGATTCAAAGGTTCGTCGCTCCCCCAGCGAACTACTTGCCGTAAGCTTTCCTTGACAAAAAATACTCGCCGTCAGCTTTCCTTGACACTGTAAGAGCGGAAAGAAAAAGGACCGTCCGAGACCCTCCCGACCCCGTGCCCAAGCTCTCACGCAAAAGAGCGAGGGGACCCTGTCCGATATATGCCCAAGCTCTCACGCAAAAGAGCCAGGGAACCCTGTCCGAGTATCTGCCCAAGTTCTCGCGTAAAACTGCGAGCGGGATCCAGAATGATTGGACGATGGAGACCCAACCGAATCCGCACCCACCCTTTCGTTGCCTAATCGTGATGGGCCAAGATTTCGTCTCTCCAGGAGAGATTAATCTACTTGTTGCGGATTCTGAAGCCCGCCGGAACGCCAGGCGGGAGACCACGCATTGTCATCGACTGTCTATGCAAACTCCAACGGCCGGGGTTAACTCGTAGCTGAGGGTGACCATTGCGGGTTGAACGTGTGCAAGTACAGTTCAAATCTTGAAATTGAGTTGCAAAATATCAATTTCGCCATCGAAGAACGTGGCCCCCGCACCCGGCTCCCAAATGGGTCCACTGGACTTCGCACCGATACGTCCGGACGAATAGGCACGATTTTGTTGGCTCGTCCTTTGGGAAGGGAGAATAGCTTCCTCCGACACTTACGACCTAGGCCGCATTCTGGAAAAAGCGCCGGTGTAGCTTTCCTACGTTCCGCAGGAAGAGCGGGTGAAGGACCAGCGGATTCCCAATTGGAACTTTCCCTCGCGATGTTACCCCCGATCCCGCGCTAGAGATCGAGGGGACCCTGTCCGATGCACACGAATTGTGCGACTTGCATGTACCTGCGAAGAAAGAAAAAAATAATAAACCCAATTGGACGATAAGGGGAGACTCCCGAAGAGAGAGCCGGAGAAGGCCTGTCTCTTATACACATCTAGATGTGTATAAGAGACAGGTCCAGGACCTCTTCCGGCAAGCACCCCAGGAGTTAAAGCCTCGATGACCCAATAGCAACGGGGGGGAAGCAACGAGGGGTTTTGGTTCGCCGCTTTTCCTTTGCCGTCGAGAGCCGGAATGACCCACCAAAATAAATTAAACCCCCATAAAAATAAAAAAAATAAATAAAATAAAATAAAATAAACCCAATTGGACGATAAGGGGAGACTCCCGAAGAGAGAGCCGGAGGAGGCCTTCCCAAAAAAATTCCCAATATTTGGACAACCCGCCCCAGCGCCAACCCGTTAAGGCCGGCAAGCACCACAGGAGTTAAAGCCTCAATGACCCAATAGCAACGGGGGGGGGGAAGCAACGAGGGGTTTTAGTTCGCCGCTTTTCCTTTGCCGTCGAGAGCCGGAATGACCCACCAAAAAAAATTAAATCCCCATGAAAATAAATAAATAAAAATATTTGCCCAAGCTCTCGCGCAAAAGAGCGAGGGGACCCTGTCCGAGTAATTGCCCAAGTTCTCGTCCGAGAGAGCGAGGGGACCCTGTCCGGTCAGTCTTCCGTCAGTCCGGCGATTCTCGTCCTACCTGTGAAGATATAATAAAGACAACATAAATTTTGTTCAGTGGAAGATAGTCGTCCTCCGTGAGTCCGGCGATCTTAGTCGTACCTGTGAAGACAACATAAACTTTTGGTTTGAACACGTAAAAATAAAAGACAAAACACATTTTTCTTTTCTGTCCGAGATGGTTCCTGTTACCAAAAACCTTTCAAGATATATTTTTCGCGTTGTAGATTTTTTATCGCGTCGTAGAATTTTTTCGCGTCGTAGATTTGTTATCGCCTCTTTGAATTTCCTTCGCGTTGTAAATCTGTTACCGCGTCGTAGATTTTCTTCTCCCCGTGTTTCATTTCTTTTTACTTTTCGCGTCGTCGTCTATGTTTTCGCGAATACTTAATTACCCACACCTCGAATTAGAGAACCCTCGCCGCACAATACTTCCAGTCTACACTTACCTTAAACCCTAACTTTTGTTAGTTACGCTTATACTAAACTTAAAAACTACTCTTACCTTAACTACCATTCCTTACGTTCGTGCACGGAGGAATGGTCGAAGTCCAGTCGGTCAGCGAACGAGTGACAGCTTACTCTCTGACTGCTCGTCGAGGCCTCTAGGATCCGCACGACGCACCGTTCTCTCCCAACAGCAACTCCGACCGTCCTCCGTGAAACTTGTGTAAGGAATGAACGATTTTCTAACACTGACTCGCATTTATATATTTCGGTGCATCGTGCCACGCTAACTCTGGACTTTGATTAGTCGGACAAATCCCGCCATCCAAACTCTCGATGCCGATTGGCCAACATCTTGGTCTTATACACATCTAGATGTGTATAAGAGACAGCCACAGGAGTTAAAGCCTCAATGACCCAA
>NW_022758553.1:115365-117916 GCF_011630105.1 Anneissia japonica
CTTTCGTCTACTCGACGTCCGCGTACTCGACGTCAGTGTACTCGACGTCAGCGTACTCGAAGTCGGTCGGCGAGTCGCGGACACAAATTATTTCCAGTTTCAGAAAATTTTTCCAAAGACATCCGTCCGTGTACTCCATGTCTGTGTACTCGACGCCCGTCCCGTGTAGTCCACCGCGACGTCCGCGTACACTAGGTCGGTCGGCGGGTCGCGGACGCGAGTGTGTACTCGACATTCGTCCGTGTACTCCACGTCCGTCCGTCTACTCGACGTCCGCGAACGTCGAGTACGCGTACACGAGTTCGGTCGGCGGGTCGCGGACGCGAGTGTGTACTCGACATCCGTCCGTGTACTCGACGTCCGTGTACTCAACGTCCGCGTACTTGAGATAGGTCGGCAGGACGCGGACGCGAGTGTGTACTCGACGTCGGTCGGCGAGTAGGGGACACACATTTTTTCCAGTTTCAGAAAATTTTTCCAAAGTTGAAATTAGAGACTCGCCTTGTCTACCTTAACGGCGTACGCGACGGCGGTAGTCGAGTCGAGGACACTTCGGTGTACTCGGCATCCGTCCGTGTACTCCACGTCCGTCTACTCGACGCCCGCGTACTCCAGATCGGACGGCAGTACGCGGACGCGAGTGTGTACTCGACATTAGTCCGTGTACTCGACCTCCGTCTACTCGTCGTCTGCGCACAGAAAAGTCGAAATTTTCGAAAATTTTTCCAAGTCCAGTAAAGTCGAAATTTTTTCTAAGTCCAGATCTTCGAAAACCGTTCGGGTCGCATTGCCAACGAGAACACGTGTCGTACGTCGTTCTGTCGTTCGTTCGCAGTCTCGGTCGATTGATTTCTTTGCCGTCGTAGTCGGTCTCCGTCCGTGGTCGTTGTCGACGTGTACACCTGACTGAAGGTCTGTACCACGGCTCATTTATTTGGATGCAAGTAGGCATATTAAAATAGAAAAAGAGATAAAAAAAACACAATAAAAACTGAAGACAACAATTTAAATCTTTTTTCTTTTTTTTATTTTTAATGGAAAGCGGAACCGGCGCCGACGATAGTTCCGGCAACCGGGCACAGTTTGCAAAAGGGAGTCACAGGAGACATACAAAATAAGCAAAAAGAAAACAAAATATTTAGTTTCCTTCGTCTTTTATTTATTTAACATATTATGTTGTCTTATTTATTTGCTAACTAAACTTTTACACTTCTCTAATACAAAATAATTGTCCGGTTTGGTAGATGCGACGTACGTCCAAACGATCGTTATCCATTCTCTTCATGTTGGGCTCGAACCTGGCCAATACCAAAACGTGCACCGGATCGATAAGATAATTTTCTCCTTTAAAATTTATCGAACGATCCTTCAGATCGTTAATCAACTTGTAATTGAAAAACGAAGAGCCGTTAAGTTGTTTGCGGGAAAGATCAAACACGACGATCCCAGTTTCATTGCGATGCTTGCGAAAGACTCGTGCGAAAAGCCGGTAACTTGAACTGTTATGTATACGGCCGTCCATGACTGCTCGTACGTACTGTGCGAAGAAAGTCTTCCCGGCTCCGCCATATTCATCCACAACCCAGTAAATTTTTCGGTCGTGCACATGGCCGGCCAACACCTCTTTCAAGCTCTCCTGCCACGGCCTCAACGCACACCGTTCGTGTCCGTTTCTCTGAATCTCCAATTCTCGGCGGTTTCCAACAGTCCTCATCAAGTTCGAAATGGTTTCGGGGAGACAATCGAAAGCCTGAACGCTCTCGCTTTTTTTCGTACCTTCGTTGTTCTCAAGATCTATCGTGATATTTTTCACGGTGAAACCGTCGAAAGAAAAGATGTGGGAATGTTGTCGAATTCGCTTCTCCTTTCGTTTAAGCAGACACTTCTCTCTCTTTTTGTGGATACGTTTTATTTTTTTATCTTCACTTGCCTTCGTTTCACCTCTTTGTTACTCGTTGAGTCCTCAAATTTAGCAGAATAGATTTTATCTGCTGGAGCCTCGAATTCCATCATGCCCTTCGATTGTTCCTATAACACGAAGATCGAACGGAGAAATGAAGTGAGAAACTGAAATCGTTTTTTTTTTATAGTGGGAAAATGAATTATCTCCGTTTCACACGAGATGGTTCCGGCTTCAACATCTTCTGCTTTTCTTCGACAAACCTCAAATTACCCTTGTTTGCTGCACTGCTTACCTCAAGGTAAAAATATTCCATACACAACGATGACAAAATTAAACACAAGCTGAGATTTTTTTCATTAACATTTATTTCCAATGTTAAACTTTCATTTCAAATGTTCAAAGAAAAGCTGTCTTTCTAAGTCAGAGCAGCGTAACGCGCGCAGACGCACGGGAAACGTTTGGGTACGCCAATCTGCGTTCTGAGCCGCATGTCGGTCTGCAGACCGAACTTCAGATTGAACTTTTCCAACACCGAGGCTAACCTGTCCCAGGTCAATATGAGCATCCTCTCGCAGTGCCAATCGTCCTCGTCGAAACGTCGAGGGTAGAGGCCCAATTCGATCAGGCGAGACGTCTCCATAACCAAAT
>NW_022758553.1:118203-122573 GCF_011630105.1 Anneissia japonica
TTCTGCGTCCTGTACGTCACGTCGTCCGAATAGGCGTTGCCCACGACGCCCTTCGCTGCCACCATCACCGAAGTCTTGCCGGTGCCCGGCGGCCCGACCAGTATGGCGTGCATGCTCATCGAACTGTGCGGGCGAAGTTGGTTTATGCCAGAGAGCAGAATGTAGCAGAGTTCGCCCATGGCGTTGGACACTCCGGCGACGCGTTGCACCAAACTCAACAGGTTAAGTAAGTACCGGTAGCCGACGACGGAGTCGTCGTTTTCGTCGAGGACCGCGTGCGGTACGAAGCGGCCGTTCTTGCTGTTTTTAACTCCGTTGATGCAGTAACCGTCCATCTTGGTCGGCCAGTCATCTCGATAGGATTGAATGCTGCTCATCTGCGCGTTATTGTTCTTGTGGTTCTGATAGTACAGCTTGAGGAAAGACCTAACGCGTTTGCTATCTTGATAGACGTCTGCCGAGATTCCCATCTTCCTGAAGGTTTTCATCAGCGAAACGATTATCGGATTTTTCTCCGAATACTTTTTGCCGGTGACGTCCTCGTCGCTCTCGCCGGTCTCGCAAGACGGGAAAATCTTCGTAGGAAGTAATCGGGCTGGAACATGTACGCTTCCAGCTTCCACGCCACCATATGTCGAAAGGAAATGCATCGGCCTTCCGGATCTTTGAATAAGGCTCTAGAATCCATTTGCTCCAGCGACATGGCTGTCTCAGGTGACAGGTCGCCCCGATCGAATTCCAACAGCTCGTCAAGATCAACGGCGAGTTCGCTGAATCTGTCGTCGCTGCCGCCGTCATCTTCGTCGTCGAAAATCTCACGTGCGAGATCTTCCACATAATCAGATCGTCTCGCCGACCCGAATAAATTGTTCGGAGAGTGCAAGTCAATGCGAACCTCCCAGGCGTCGGGCGTGTCAAATTCCCGAACAGTTGGACGGAGACCGCCGTCGGGCATTCCCGGGACTTTGTGGTCGAAGTACAACTCAAGGCTGCGATCGAAATTTTCCAGTTTCTGGAGAAACGGTACAGGACTGTGAACTTTCACACATCTAGATGTGTATAAGAGACAGACATAAGGCTGCGATCGAAATTTTCCAGTTTCTGGAGAAACGGTACAGGACTGTGAACTTTCATCTTCTTCATGTTGGACGTCCCTTCGCCGAGCGTGGGATCGAAGTTCCTAAAAGCAAATTTCAGAGAACTGGTTCCGTCTTTTGGCCTCTTTCTTTTCCTCCCTCTCCTCGCATTCTGCTCTCCGCCATCCTCCTCTCCGCCATCCTCCTCTTCTGCTTCGTTGTTTTCGCCGTCATCTTCGTGTTCCGGATCCAGCAGCGTGTCGTAGCTTACGTCCGTTCTCAACGTGCTCCCCCAGGAGATGTATCCATTGCTCACCATTAAAATGTCCCAAATGGCCATCTTGAACCAGTGTTTCAAACGCTTGGGGAACACGAGCCAGAACACGCGACCGCAATCGACTCCTCCTCTCGCGTCCTCGTGGACGATCACACTCGGCTCTAACAACGAACAGACGAATTGGTACGGTTGCTTCTTGTAATGCAGCTGAGACGCAATCCGGAAGACGACCTGCAGCAAGGAGTACACGTACGGTTGGCAGTCCAGGAGAGAATTGTTTGGCACCTCGTTCGACGTGGCTTCCACGCACACGACCATCAACTCCTCGTCGAACAGAAAGTCGTCGTCGATCCGACTGCCGGGTCGCAGTTCACACGGCAGAAGGTCTTCCCTACTTTGGGGCAGATTGCTATCGAATTTTCCAGACATTTGCTTACTCTCTTTTCACGAAATAAAAGGGTTCGGAAAAAATATTGGCTTTTATAACAACAGCAGGTGACGTCATAAGTGTATGCATACGACGCCGTCTGTCTTTACATGGATGTAACCAACCTGGCGACCTCTCGCCGTTTCCAGTTTCTCGTTTCATTCTTATCAATATCATAAATCTTAGGAAATAAAAGATAAACAGACAAATATTTGTTTTTCTCAACTTTTATTGTTATTTTACATTTGTTTTCGACATTTCAGCGGCGATTTCTGGCAGACCCGTTTCTAGATCATTAAGAAATCGTGCTGCGCGCAGACACAAGGAGAGTGCTTAGGAGCCCCAACACAGTATGTAAGCGGGACGTAACCGAGCTCCCGATTTTCGCCCATCATCTCGTCTTCTCGCTTCTTGACTTCTCGCAGGTACCGGCCAGCATCCTCCCCGAACTCCTCCCTCAACCTGCGCTCCGAGCCGTTCGCCAGCATGCTCATCCACGCTTTTCTCCGTTCCACGTGCAAAGTTTCCGATTCCAGAATCTCAGGTTCTTTCGCGACGAAATTCAAGATTTTATTTCCAAGTCTCGGCATCTTTCTGCGGTAAGGATTCTTGCACGCGTGTTCGGGTAGACACCCGCCATTCTTCTCGACGAGCTGCCTAAAGTTTACGGTCTGCAATTCGTTCCTCGCGCTACGATCGTAATACACGATCTCTTTTTGTTCTGTCATGTTCTTGAACACGGTTTCCTCGATCACCTTCCTCATATGAGATTCTTCCTCTTCGTTTTTCAGGGTGGGATGGACCAACGAGAACGCGAAAAGGAGGTCCGCCGGGTCCAGCTGCGACTCGACGATCACCTGGTCGTGCAGGAACTGCCGATCTTGTTTGGCCAGCCATTTCTTGTGAGCGAGTATCAGGCGGGATGAGTGACAGCACTGGTTCTCGTGGGGCAATATTGGATTCTCGTCGAAGATGAACTTTGGCGGGCAACCGTACACCTTCACCACGCCACGAACCACTCCGAGAAGACGAGTCAGTTCGAACGCTCTACTTATAAGCCACATGTTGCCTCTTAGACCGAACTCTAGCTTGTGCCGTTCCAAAACGGCCGCCAACCTGTCCCACGTAAGGACGAGCATCCTCTCGCAGCACCAGGTGTCCCGTTCGAAACGTCGCGGGTACAACTTCAACTCGATGAGGTTGAACGTATCCATGACCAGGTGCCTGAGAGAGCCGTACACCTCCCTTAGCTTGTAACGATCAAACGCCGGCCCCAAACCCTGCATCAGGTTGGAAACGGGGACGTCGCCGCCGTTGAGTGGAGGAATTTCAAAAGTGGTGACCCTTTCGTGTATCGAGCGGCACACTATCTTCTCTCTCATTTCCATGATCGCCGCATAATCCCACCAATCTAGTTCCTTTTTCAGCTGGGCTGTCTCCCGACTGTTTTCGACAGCCAACGGATTGCGGTCCTTTCCGTACTGGGGAAGAACCGTGAACCTTATTTTTTTCGAGTTCTTGAATTCGAGCGGGCTTCCATACAACATCGTGTCTCGCGTCCTGCGTGTCACCTGGGCGTCGCCAATAATCAAACGAGCGGCCTCCATCACCGAAGACTTGCCGGTGTCCGGCGGCCCGACCAGAATGGCGTGCAAGCTCTTCACGTTCGGTCGAAGCTGATTGATGCCGGAGAGCAGCATGTAGCAGAGTTAAGAGACAGGCATGTAGCAGAGTTCACCTCTGACGTTTGTAACGCCGGTGACGTGCTCCACACAATCCAAAAGATTCTGTAGGAATTTATAACAAACACAAACGTCTTCGCCTTCGATGGTGTACACGTACTGGAGACAACCACCATTATCGGCCGGACCGTCGTTTTCAATACGTGGTTGTCGGGCAGCATCCATTATCTGTAAAAATTTGTTTCCGTACTTTCCTTGCAAACTTCTCTTCACAATCTGACAGAATCAAAACTACCGAGCTATTTAAAGCTAATTGCAGGAGACGGCAAGAAGTGGATGACGTAATTCGAACACAGCCACCACGACCATCCGTGAACAAAGGCTGTCTCTTATACACATCTAGATGTGTATAAGAGACAGGTGCAAGTCAATGCGAACCTCCCAGGCGTCGGGCGTGTCAAATTCCCGAACAGTTGGACGGAGACCGCCGTCGGGCATTCCCGGGACTTTGTGGTCGAAGTACAACTCAAGGCTGCGATCGAAATTTTCCAGTTTCTGGAGAAACGGTACAGGACTGTGAACTTTCATCTTCTTCATGTTGGACGTCCCTTCGCCGAGCGTGGGATCGAAGTTCCTGAAAGCAAATTTCAGAGAACTGGTTCCGTCTTTTGGCCTCTTTCTTTTCCTCCCTCTCCTCGCATTCTGCTCTCCGCCATCCTCCTCTTCTGCTTCGTTGTTTTCGCCGTCCTCCTGTCTCTTATACACATCTAGATGTGTATAAGAGACAGGCGTGGGCGTGCGAAGTGTTCCGTTCGACGTCCACGCGAACGGGCCAGCTGATCAGCGTTCGGTACGTGGACAGGACTTCGTTCACGGTGTCGACGACGAGGTCTGCGTGCACGTCCAAC
>NW_022758553.1:123634-125329 GCF_011630105.1 Anneissia japonica
AGCATATGAGATACGATGACGTCACCGAACTGCATGTATAAAGCAAGACATCGGCGAGACGAGCAATTCAAAAAGTGTTTCATTTCATTGTTTCACGATGCCTTCCTTCGTTAGACAAAGACCAAGTTTGACCCCGTCCGCAAGAATGCAATTGCTTTGGCTGAAGAACCAAAGAAGAAGTATACACGAATGTTGTCTCGAGTTTGTAGGAGACAGAGAACGAATCGATCGAGTGTTTCCGAAAACCATCATCAACGTCATCGTCAACGGAAACCGGAATATATTGGAATCGACGAGATCGAGGTTGATCTCGGATACTTCGGCACTTTACCGTCTGATGCACGACGTCATCGAAGAACGGAGGGCGACCGGATTGAACGTGAACGAATGATAGGCGCTTCTCTGGTACCTGTTCTCCTCGTGTAGAATTGCGAAGAAACAACTGATGACGATGAAGTATCGTGTCTTCCCAAAACCGGGAAAGTACGAAAAAGTGTTAAAGCCGAGCTTGAAGCCGCGGAGCTTCATACCACAACAACAACTCGATCAGTGAGCGTCTGAACAACGTTTCATCGGCCGGCAGCCCGGTCGTCCTGTGAAAACGCAACTTCGTCGCAGTATTTTTAAGTTCTTGCGTTGATGTTGTGTTTCTGCAGTACGGTAGTGGCGAATATCATCCCATGGTACGTAAAAGCACGACGACGTTTCATTCTACATTAAAATACGAAACGGAAGTATATTCAACCCCATGACGTCATGGATACCTTCCTCCTCATGTCGATCCTAACCCCCATTACGTCATGGGTACCCGAATTCGAACAAAATCCAGAAAAGTCGAATTTTTTTCTAAGTCCAGAAAAGTCGGAATTTTTTAAGTCCAGATTTTCGAAAATTTTTTTAAGTCCAGAAAAGTCGAAATTTTTTTTTTAAGTCCAGAAAAGTCGAAATTTTTTAAGTCCAGATTTTCGAAAATTTTTTTAAGTCCAGAAAAGTTTTAAGTCCAGAAAAGTCGAAATTTTTTAAGTCCAGATTTTCGAAAATTTTTTTAAGTCCAGAAAAGTCGAATTTTTTTTTTTTAAGTCCAGAAAAGTCGAAAATTGTTGTAAGTCCAGAAAAGTCGAAATTTTTTCTAAGTCCAGAAAAGTCGAAATTTTTTCTAAGTCCAAAAATCTCGAAATTTTTTCTAAGTCCAGAAAAGTCGAAATTTTTTCTAAGTCAAGAAAAGTCGAACATTTTTCTAAGTCCAAAAATCTCGAAATTTTTTATAAGTCCAGAAAAGTCGAAATTTTTTCTAAGTCCAGGAAAGTCGAAATTTTTTTGTAAGTCCAGAAAAGTCGAAAAGTACAACGAAAAAAAACTAACAATTAGACTTTTTCATATTTTCTTTTCTGTTATTTATTTGTCTAAGTCTCTTTTAAAATCTACATACATTTTGTTTAAATCTTGACAGTTCACTTTCTTTATTTAAACAATGCCCATCGCTTCCTCGTAAGAGGGAGGATGAGACGGGGGAGATGCGGTGGGCTGATGTTCGTGGCCACGATCGAGTGCTTTGCACGCACTCGTAGCCGTGCATAACGACCACCCGTTCATGAAACTGAAAAATATCAGGAACATGTAAAAAAATCCTATCGAAACTGACGATATCTGCGAAGCCATCGTCTTCTCCTGCGCGAATGTTGTCATCAAGTAGTC
>NW_022758553.1:125812-130932 GCF_011630105.1 Anneissia japonica
TTAAGCCTTCCGTGAAGTGCTTGTTAACCGAATTTGAAGAACTCCACAGGCAAATGCTGACGCTGAAAAAGATTTTTTGCAACAAACCGGACACGGAAGAAGAGCGTGCGAAAAGAATAAGGGAGTACAAAATTGCATTCGAATCCTGCGAGACAAGCGTCGGGAAAATCCTCCAAGAAGAAAGAACGTTAACCAGAAAGATGAACGACATACTCGGTATACCCGAGAAGAAATGGTCGGAAGAAGAAACATGCGCTATATGTTACGATGCTCCCGTAGCCGTCGTTACAAAACCTTGCGGGCACATGATCTCGTGCGCTATGTGCGCATGTCGTACGTGTTCCATGTGCAGAAATCCGATTGTCGAACGTCTCAGGAAGAAAATAAAAACAAAAAATATGTTTCTTTTTGCATCCATGTAGATTCTATACGATGAGTTTTACTAGTTAAAAAAAGGCAACGAGAACTTTATTTTACATTTCTTTAAATTAACACTTATGAAAATCCATGATTGTAATCTAATGCATAAGAAAGGAATATGTCTGCTTTGCAAAATCCTAGTAGTAAAAATAAAATGGAACAAACAAACATATAATGTGTCAATTCTTTGTTTATTGTTGAATCAAATTACATTTTCGGTGAGAGTACGTAACTCTGCCAAAGGTGAAAATAGACCGACAATGGCCCTAGCTAGCTCGTCTATTTCGTCTTCCAGTGGGCATGAATCCAGGAGCGAAAACATTGCATCCTGTTCCCTTTTCAATTTATCTGCTGTCTCAACGAAATGTTGTACGTCCACCATACGTAATTCCCAATTTTGTAATTTCGAGAAATGGCTTTCGAGTAGCATGACTTGGGCATTCAGCTCGTACTTTATCATCTGCAGTCGGAAAAACTTGCAATCACTCCAGAACAGACCCTGAATTTCGGCTAAAATTAATTTAACGTTTGCGAGACGAGAGTGAAACTGCTTGCAAGTGGCAAGGTCAATCACCGTTTCTTTACGGCACGGCTCGGTTTGCGCGGGTGTACTGGGTGTGCGGGTGTGCGTCTGCAGTTCGTGCAGCAGAACTGTAAAAACCTTCGAGTGTTCGAGTAACACGGCCACATAATCCAACTCGGAGTCCTTATCCGCAACAGACACCATGTTTAAGGCGTAACGGTGGAGATTTCGATCGGCCATCGTTAGATCGGTGCAAAGCATCGCATCGAATTCGTCGTCGGTTACGTTCGTGGAACACTGCCAACCGGCGACGTCGACTTCTGCCATTCCTTTCGTTACAAATTTTTCAACGAGGTCGATGCACGACTCCGATATCTGTTGAAATTCTAAATGCAATTCTTCTAGTGGATACATATAGACCAACTCACGACCTTTTAGGTAGAGTGTCGATACCAGAAATTTAATCTGACGTTCGATCACACGCAGACCGCTCGCAGCCTTTACAAACCGTTCCAGTCTGACAGTCTCCATCGCGAATGGAAATTCGGTTAATCATTTGGCCTTTTATGCTTTAATACTCAAATCAAAATCTATACAGGAGCGACATTTCGTGTAAGTGACGTCGCTCCGGTCACCACGAAGCTGGACCAAATCTTATCAAAATCTAAAAATTAACGTGTACCCGCTCCTCCTTTTTCAACCTGGGCATCGTCGTCTCCTCTCGACAGCCGACCACCCTCGATTCGTCGTCGGCGACCGTCTCTGATAATTCGGATTCGACGGGAACGTAGTGCCGACACGTCACCTTCGCATTTGGGTTCTTCTTCTTCACCAACGTAAAGATCTCCCGTTCCCAAGATTCGTCCCTTCCGATTATCAGGTAATTGCTCGAAGGCGGATCCATCTCTTCTCCCTGTCTGCAATCGTCGAAGTCAAAAAACATCTTTACTTTCGAAGATATATACACGCCCAACGAGGCATTTGTCTTCACTCAGACACCATGTCTTCCAACGCGGAGGTCGGATCGGTTGCTGAAGCGAAAAGCCTGCATTGGTGTTTCACGTTAGACGACGCTAAATACAGGGAAGTGGAGTTTTTGGAAACGCTGATCACGGACGAGGTGGCCAGAGAAATTTTCTGCGTGCAGTACGTGAGAACGTCCTGGAGGATAGGGGAAGACGGCACTCGTCAACATCGAGGATGGATATCGTTCGTGCGCGAAAAGAGTTTGCGGGATTGCAAGACCTTAATCGGGAGGGCGAACTTCGACATAACAAGAGGTTCCCTGTGGAAAACGGACTACCACTACGCAAAAGACGGCGACCCGACGATGGCGGGTGGACGCTTACCTCTTCGAAGAAGCAACCGGAAGAAAAAGAACAGTGAATAAGACGAAATAAAAGAATTTGAAAAAAAAAATTAAGTTTGTGTCAATTTTCTCATATTTTTTTTAGTCAAAAATACATCACAAACACTACAACCTTGTCGGCTGACAAGTCCCTTCCAAACCGCACAGTTTTCGATCCGCACGACGGTGTAGGGGACTTCGGTCGTGTACACGACGGCGTACGCGACGTCGGTCACCAAGAATGGTGTACGCGACGACGGTCTCAGAGTCGTGAGCGCGTCTCGAACACCTCCTTGTACTCGACGTTCGTTGGAGATCGCGGACACGTCCGTGCACTCGACGTCTGTCGGCGGGTCGCAGTCACGAGCGTGCACTCAACGTACGTCCGTGTACTCCACGTCGGTCTATTCAACGTGCATTGGAGGGTCGCGAACACCTCCGTGTACTCGACGTTCGTCGGAGATTCCCGGACTCGTCCGTGTACTAGACGACCGACGGAGATCGGGGACGCGTCCGTGTACTCGGCGTTCTTTGGAGATTCGCGGACGTGACAGTGTACTCGACGTCCGTCGGAGATCCGCGAACGTGACAGTGTACTCAATGACCGTCGGAGATCCGCGAACGTGACAGTGTACTCGACTTCCGTTGAGATTCGCGGAAGTGTCCGTGTACTCGACGTCCGTCGGAGATTCGCGGACTCGTCCGTGTACTCGACGACCGTCGGCTGTTCGCGGACACAATTTCTTTCCGATTTCCAAAAAAATGTTTTCGAAGTCTAATTAGAGACGTGTACTTGACATCAGAGAGTCCAGAGAGGCCGAACCTGTGAACCGGACGGAGGACACGGTCAACGAGTGTACTCCTCGTCCGTCTACTCGACGTCCTTCCGCGTACTCGAGGTCGGTCAGCTTGTCACGGAAGCTATTGCGTACTCGACATTCGTCCGTCTACTCCACTTCCGTCTACTCGACGTTCGTCCGTCTATTCCACGTCCGTCTACTCGACATCCGTCCGTGTACTCCACGTCTGCCAACTAGACGTCCGCGCACTCGAGGTCGGTCGGCGAGTCGCGGACGCGAATGTACTCGACATCCGTCCGCTGTACTCGAGGTGTGTCGGCGAGTCGCGGACGCGAGTGTGTACTCGACATCCGTCCTTGTACTCGAGGTCTGTCGGCGAGTCACGGACGCGAGTGTGTACTCGACATCCGTCCGTGTACTCCAATTCGCCGGGTCGCGGACACAAATTATTTCCAGTTTCAAAAAAAAATTTTCAAATTTGAAATAGTCCATGTACTCGACGTCCGCGTACACGAGGTCGGTCGGCGGGTCGCGGACGCGAGTGTGTACTCGACATCCGTACGTCTACTCCACGTCTGTCTACTTGAATCCGACCGTGTACTCCACGTCCGCGTACTCGACGTCCGTCGTCGGGTCGCGGACACAAATTATTTCCAGTTTCAGAAAATTTTTTCAAATTTTAAATAGTCCATGGACTCGACGTTCGTCTACTCTACGTCCGAGTACTCGACGTCCGCGTACTCGACGTCGATCGGCGGGTCGCGGACGCGAGTGTGTACTCGACATCCGTCCGTCTACTCCACGTCCGTCTACTCCACGTCCGCGTACTGGAGGTCGGTCTGCGATTCGAAGACGCGAGTGTGTACTCGACGTCCGTCCGTCTACTTCACGTCCGTCTACTCCACGTCCGCGTACTCTAGATCGGTCGGCGAGTCGCGGACTCGATTGTGTACTCGACATCCGTCCGTGTACTCCACGTCTGTCTACTGGACGTCCGCGTACTCGAGGTCGGTCGGCAGGACGAGGACGTGAGTTTGTACTCGACTTCCGTCCGTGTACTTCACGTCCGTGTACTCGAAGTCCGTCCGTGTACTCAACTTCCGTCCGTGTACTCAACTTCCGTCTACTCGACGTTCGTCCGTGTACTCGACGGACGTCCGCGTACTCCACGTCCGTCGTCGGGCAGCGGACACAAATTATTTCCAGTTTCAGAAAAAAAAATTTTCAGAAAAAGTTGAGATAGAGACGCGTCCGTGTACTCGACGTCCGTCTGAGAATCGCGGACGCGTCCGCGTATTCGCCGTCGGTAAGAGATCCGAGGAGGCGTCCGTGTACTCGACGTCGGTCTGAGGATCGCGGACGCGTCCGTGTATTCGACGTCCGTCTGAGAATCGCGGACACGTCCGTGTACTCGAAGTCCGTCTGAGAATCGCGGACGCGTCCGTGTACTCGACGTCCGTCTGAGAATCGCGGACGCGTCCGCGTACTCGACGTCCGTCCGAGATTCGCGGACCCATCCGCGTAGTCGACGTCGGTAGGAGATCCGAGGAGGCGTCCGTGTACTCGAGTCCCTCTGAGAATCGCGGACGCGTTTGTGTAATCGAAGTCAGTCTGAGAATCGCGGACGCGTCCACCTACTCGACGTCGGTAGGAGATCCGAGGAGGCGTCCGTGCACTCGAAGTCCGTCTGAGGATCGCGGACGCGTCCAGGACGTCTTTGATTCGCACCTTCGATTTGTTTGCGACGTCCTTCTTCAATTCAGGTACACGACGGTGTAATTTCCTAAACTTTTTCTAAGTCCAGACTCTTCATAAATTTTTCTAAGTCCAGACTCTTCAAAATTCTAGGAAAGTCGAATCTACACGGGCCTTGTACAAATACAAACAATAGAAAAATACGAGAGATTTCGTGATTTCTTTTTTTGGAATATATTTTATTTTACTAATTTTGAACAAAGTCTTTCTCGCGACAGAAAACGTACTCCGGAACGTCCAGCATCTCGGCGAGTAGGCGCCTACCGCACGCGAA
>NW_022758553.1:130952-135360 GCF_011630105.1 Anneissia japonica
TCCGTCACCTGCTTTGCCATCATCGCAGCGTGGGCGTGCGAAGTGTTCCGTTCGACGTACACGCAAACGGGCCAGCTGATCAGCGTTCGGTACGTTGACAGGACTTCGTTCACGGTGTCGACGACGAGGTCTGCGTGCACGTCCAACAAGGAATCCATACGGTCGACTGTGGCGACCACGTACTTTAGAGCTAGAATCTGTGAAGGAGACAAGAAAACGGTGTTAATAAAAACGGAGCAACATCTCCGGTTCCTAACTAATTCGCGTTTAAACATGTTGAGGAGAGCTTTCCATCCTGTGGAGTGCAACCTGGATTTCTTGCGAGAACGCAAAGACCTCTTCGTCCGATGGAAGAGGGAGACCGACGCCAAGGCTATAACGGCCGAGATAAACGCATCGGGTTTGTCGCACGGCGAGCTCGTTACGAGAACCTGCGGCAGAGAAAACGTTATGGACGCGAACGCAACCGTGGAGGACATGACGGAATTCTGAGCGAGCAGATCGGTTCTGATTCACACCTTGACCGCCGTCGGGGCCGCCACCTCGCCGAAGATCGGTCGGCTCGAGGAGATCGCCAACCTGGAAAAGACGGTGCTCATGTCGTTCGAGCTTGCCAACCTCGTGTACGTGCCCGGCGTGGAAACCGAGTACAGGAATTCGGAACCGGAGGAAAGACACTGGATAATAGATAGCGCGAAGAATCTCGCGAACCAGCTGCTTACCAACAGCTACGATCAGCCGCTGTGGAACTCGATCGGAGGTTCGCAGATGGACGTGGCCGTGTCTGTTCTTCAGACGCGGGTGTCGAACGCGGACGCCGGCGATCGGGGCACCGCGATCTGCCGAGGTCCGCGAAACCACGCGACGTACGCGCTGAGAATGATAACGGAGAAGAGAAGCAGGGCTTGCAAGATACCGCCCGTGAGACTCACCTGTTTGAGATTGCCGTCGGACGTCATCGCCCCCGCGACCAGACCTATGCCGGACACGTTCGACGGCGTGGGATCCACGGCGATCAGCAGACCGGATGCGAATCCGGATCTCCTGCCGGACCTCCATTCTTCGTCGAACAGCCGGGAGAGCAACCTTCCGGAGAAAAGACGTTCGGCGAGCGAAGAAGGCGAGCAGAGGGGAATGCCCATGCATTCCAGCTCGTAGCTTCCGTTCGCTATCAGATTCATCATCTGCTGCACCACGTTCCCCTCGCTACCGTCTATGTGTTCCGGCACCAGGTGCCTCCGGTGGGGACACACCTTGCGGACGCCTCTCTCGAAGCAGGCGTCGCACAGGTACGATTGCGTGATGTACTTTACGAGAGGTCGTCCCTCGTGTTTGATCGTCACCAGTTCCTGGGACCAGTGCTCGCTGGAGGTCATCGACGACGTGAGCAGAACCGACACGTTCTTCGGTTGAAACACGGGCAAGGTGGATATCATCGCCGCTTGCTTCATCCAAGGGTATTCGTCCATCCATCCGAGGTCGCAGCCGGTTCCTCTGGAAGCCTGAAACATATAAAAGAGAGGAATTTAAAGGAAACAATTATGAAGATGGTTGCGGCAGCGCTCAACGCGTACGTGACAGCGAAACGGTACAACATCTACCACGTCGACGAACTTCACGAATGCGTGCCGAATTCGTGCGGATTCGCGGAACCGCTGCAGGACGGTACCCACTTCGTATGCGAAAAGTCTCTCCGGGTCCACGTCTGCGCGGCCGACGAACGAATTTGCGCGGTCCAGCATCTGGATCACAACGTCAGAAGATGTTCGTTTACCGGCAAGGAGTTCTACCTGAACGATTACGAACCGCAGGTTGTGGGACGCGACCTGCCGCTGTTCGTGGGACAGAGACGAGACACTTCCAGGACGCAGAGTAGGGACGGCGCCATGGCACGTTTCGCGGACGCGGTTGACAGGGTGTTGAGAAATCTCACTAACCGAGAGAAGCGACGTGAGTACAACCGCGCGTTCTTTGTGAAGAGAGGACGGGACATCGTCGTGAGAAAGTTGGAGAGGGAGACCAAGTTGATGCAAGCTCTGAGGGAATCGTTTCTGGTGCACGTCTCTTCCGAAAGGTTACCGGACGAGGGTGCTGCGATCGACGAATCGTTTCTGGATGACGTCAAGCAGTTCGTGTGCGACCTGATGACGCTTCTGCTCTGCTATTCAGAACAGACTGAACCGAAGAAGCATTTCTTGCTATCGAACTCGGACGAAAGTACTTTGTACCTGCTCGAGAGGACCGTGTACGGCGTTCGTGTTCGTGTACTCCGTCGTGCTACTGCCTAGGTTCCATCGGCTGAGACCACTTCCCGGAGATCGGCTGCTGCCTCGGATATTCGAGGTGAGCACATCCCGTCTGACGGAATGTTCGAGTCTGCTGCAACGGATGATGGGCGAGAAGGTGTGCAGGTTTCGGATGAAACAATTAAATCGTTAAAAACTTTATAACTTTTCGTCTCTGTTTCTTTCTTTTTGTCAAATTGTCATTCGTGTGCATGCGCGAAGATGCTGCTGCAGCAGCTGCTGCGGAGGCGGCGTCGACAACCTCGTTGTCCTCCGATATTCCGCGTGGCGCCGGAACAACCGAATCAGGTTCCGTTTTCTTGGACGATCTTCTAACCGTTTCCGGTTCCACGTACCAAGAGGTGAGGAGGATGCGTTTGCTAGCCGACGAGCGCCAAGACATCTTGGGTTGCCCGGCCGAACGCAGGTTGTCATTAATGACAAGGACAAGCCGCAAAATCGTCGGTGTTGTTAAAAAAAAAAAAAACAAACTGTAATGGCAACTAGAGTTCCCGGTCTCGCCGGCACTTCTACCCCGACAGCCGACGAACGATCGGCGAGATCCCGAGAGAAGAAAGAGGAAGGCGCCGATGGAAAATGCGAACGCCAAGCAATCTCGCATTGACGACAATTACGAGAGGCGCGTTCACGCGCAGCTGGCCGACCCCGAACTCACTCCGACGGGGTTGATGCACATGGTTTCCACGGCGTACAGATCCGGATACGCACCGTCGGGTTCGATGATGGGTCTGTCCCCTCAGCTGGTGCGCGTCAACGGATTCGAACGTCGATTCGTCGACGCCTTCGTCTCCGGAACAGTGTGCGGCGAAATGGAGACCGACCAGGAGAACCCGGACGTCGCGTGCGATCTAAAAGATTTGTTCGAATGCCTGTGCAGTCTGCTCTCCCTGCTGGCGAAGATTCTCGAGACGACAAGTACAGCGAGATTAAAGAAAGCGTGAGAACCATGTGCGACTGTCTGTTTCTCGGCGGTATCTGAACTCGAAAAAAGAGAGAAAGCTCTTCACCTTCAAGGAAGGCAAGCTGATACAGAACAAGATCGCGTACGCGCGCGATATCAAGAAGATGATAGCCGTGCCCTCTCCTTACATCGGCGATACCAAGCCGTACATGCAATTCGGCAAATACTATCCAGACACGAGGTTGACGGCGAAGGAGTTCTGTCGAAATCTGTTCACGAGTTCCCGCAAACGTCGAGATCGGAACCACGTACCGGCTGTTGCGGTACGTGGCCGATATCGAGTTTAGGAGTCCGGCGTTGCATCTCGTCTTGACCTGTCTCGTGTACGGGCGCATCGTGCACCACCTCGCTGCCGAGGCCCTCCCTCTGCGACCATGCACGTGGACTCTCCTCTTCGGACGCAGCAAGGAGATCGTCCAACAATGGAGCGACGAAAGGATCAAAGCCGAGATAGTCAACGCCGAACGAGTTTGGGAGGACAATTTCCTCGTCGCGGGACACGCGCAATACCTGAACATAGGAATGAAGGAAGATCGTGCGAGCGTCGCGTGGCTGAAGAAGACGGCGGAGGTAATAGAGTCGGAGTTCGCGAGTTTCGAGAAGGTGGCGTTAGACGTGGATTTCGACCGACTGTTCGGATCCGTCGTTTCTTACGTGCAAGAACGCGATTTCCTCAAAGACAGATTGAGAGACGACAATCTCGTAAGGAGCGTCGTTGTCGAACTGGAGGAATTCCGGTCGCAACTGCCCCCTTTCGGGACCCCGACGGGAGACGACCCACCGAGACTGCTGTCATTACGAAGCGAACGTCTCGGCAATCTTGCTGAACGTCCTCTGCAAGTTCCCTTCCACACGTATTATGATGGGTGCGTCGATAGCGTTGGACACGCCAACTAAAAGCGTGGAAGCGACCGAGAGATGTCGGTACGATCTTTCGGAGGCCAGCTACCGACACCTGCTTCGGTTAGAAGAGAGGGTTCCAAGCCAGTCGCGTGCAGAAGAGCGTCCGTCGACGTCCGACGATCGAGGAGATTCCGGCGCCGCCGACGAGCTCTTCGATGCTTTGGAACGGTACGACGACGGAGAAGAAGAGAATGCCTTCGTCACGCCACCGACGACTACGGAGGAGTTGGAGGTCGCG
>NW_022758553.1:135888-137725 GCF_011630105.1 Anneissia japonica
AGACCGAGAGAGATCGCACGCCGACTTGGAAGAGGAGTTGGAAGAGAAAGACGACAAAATCAGCGTGCTGAAGAAAGAGTCGACGCTCGCCAAGACCGCGATGTCCATGTACGAAAAGCGGGTGGACGTCTTGGAAGAAAACCTGAAAACGGCTTGCAAGCGATACGACGAGGAAGTGAAAAGCAGACGGATTGTGGAGGCGGCCGCAAAAAAGGCAGACGAGCACGCGCAATCCATGGTCGACAAGAACGTCGAATTGCAGCGAAAACTGTTAAGACGGCAACCCGAAGAGTCGTTGTACGAAATGGAAGTGAGCATCGGAGAGAAGGAGGAGTTGCGGCGAGCGAAATCCGATCTGGAGGAGGAACGGAAGACGGTTATGCGATTGAAGAGTGCGATCGAGGACCTGAAAAAGGACCAAACGCGTCATTCGGAGGTTCTTCGAGAGAACAGGAACCTGAAGGAGGAGGTGGAAGCGAACGCCAGGAGGATCGAAAGTATCGACGACGAACTTCGCGCGTCGAAACGGACGCTCGGCGACAGAGACAGACTGATTTCGGACAAAGATCGAGCGACGTCCAACCTGAAGAAGGAAATCGCCACTCTCAGAGACGAACTTCGTGCCGAAAAGGACAAGGTGGCAACAGCCATGAAGGAACGCAGCGACGACGACGCCCGAAGTTCGGTGACGCTCGTGAAGATAAAAGACGAATTGCGACTGGCGAACCGGGAAGCGGCGGCTGAAAGGACCTCCAACGACGGTCGGCGACGAAGCTGGAAGAGACCGAGAAGCAGGTGGAGAGTCTGAAGGAACGGTTGGATGAAAAAGGTCGCTCGACTGCCAACGCGAACAAGGAGATCGCCTCCCTCAGAGACGAACTTCGTGCCGAAAGGGAAAAGGTGGCAACGGCTTCCAAGGAACGCATCGACGGCGACGCCCGACGTTCGGCAATTCTCGAAAAGATCAAAGAGGATCTGCGACTGGCGACTCGCGAATTGGAGACTGCCAAAGACAGGGAACGACTGTCGGCGAAGAAGTTGCAAGATAGCGAGAGGGAGGTCGAGAGTCTGAAGGAGTGGTTGGACGTAACAGAGAAGAATCACGAAGCGAACCTTCGCGAGTTTCGTTCTTCCGTCGAGTCCGACAAGGCGAAGGCGATATAAGATCTGGAAACGGCCAAGGCCGATCACTCCGACAGGACCGACATTCTCCGAACTGAGATTGCCGATCTTAAGGAAAAGCTGGCCGAGGCCACCCGAAAGGAGTCTTCGCTGATCAAGGATGTCGAAANNNNCTGTCTCTTATACACATCTAGATGTGTATAGAGAAGGAGAGTAGGAGGATGGAAAAGCAGCTTTCCGATAAAGATCGCACGGCTATCGACTTGCGGAACGAGATCGACACCCTGGAAGAGAAAATGAAACGAAACGGAAGTAAGACGGAGGATCAAATTACGGCCTACAAAGAAGAGATTGAAAGAAACGTGAAGAGGAGGAAAGAGTTGGACGCTACGATCGCGAAGAAGATTCGAGAGGCGGCCGGTCTCGAAGACGAGATCGCCGTCCTCAAAGAAGGGAAGGAACGTGACGGACGGAAAATAAAAGGATTGGGGGTGCAGCTCGCTAACAAAGGACGCGAGGCGACCGCTCTCAAAGACGAGATAGCCACATTGCAAAAAGACCTCTCGAGAGCGCGCGAAGAATGCGCGGACGACCGGAGTGCCGAACTTTCCGTCCTTCTAGAAAAGGCTAAAGACGAACTGCAACGGACGTCCCGCGATCTGGCGGCCGCCAAGGAAGCCGAAATCAGGCTGAAGTCGAACCATGAAAAAATCGA
>NW_022758553.1:137737-144762 GCF_011630105.1 Anneissia japonica
AATGGGTCGAAGAATTGAAGAAGGCACGAGACGAATCTCACGAATCCCACGCCAAGGAACTGGGATCGCTTCGAGACGATCTCGAGAGGGAGAAATCGGACGCTGAAACGAAACTTGCAACGGCGAAGGCGAGCCACTCGGACGATATCGAAAATCTTCGAACGCAGATATCTTTCCTTAAAGAAAAGGAATCAAAACTAAGAAGAGACACTGGTAAGTTGCATGCGGCCCTAAAGGAACGGGAAGAGAATTATCTCGATCGGATAGCTAAACTGGAATCCGATAAGATTTCGCGATCGGCCGAAGCGGAAGAGGCTCTTGACGAGTGCGCGTCCCTCTCGGAGAAACTGAAGCTCGCGACCTATTCCGAACGTCGGTCGAAGGAGGACCTTCATAGGTGGCAAGCCGAGAAGAGGTCGTGGCAAGCGACGGCCGAACGACGTTAGGCAGATCTCGACAAGCTTCGCGACCTGCTGAATACGTCCGAGAGAGAACGCGCAAATCTTGAGTCCCAACTTTTGAACGTTGACAAGAATGTAACGGATTCGAAAGAAACGGATTCGTTGAAGCGGGAGCTGGAAAGACATCGACAGGAGATCCGACAATTCGAACGACTTCTGAGCGACGAAAAGAGGGAGAAGTTGGGTGAATCCAACGATAGAATGATTTCAGAACTAAGTAACGAACTCAAAACGGTCATCGACGCGCGCGATAGACTGGTGAAAGAGAACACCGAAATGGAAAAGAGGCTATCGGAATCGGACAAAAGTCTGTCGAATTTGTACGACGAATCGATGAAAAAGGTTGTCCACCTCGAAGAATCGGTGTTTTCGAAGAACAAGGAAGCGGACGAATTGAGATCAGATTTGACGAAAACGAAGATGGAGATAGACGAGATCAAAAGACAACTCAACTTTGCCAATAACAAAGTGGCGGAGGCGTATTCCGAAGTGACTCGAATCGTCGAGAACTCGGAAGACGGCCGATCGCACGAGAAATTTCGAGAACTTCTCACACGACGCCTCGATGAAGTGGAACGTTCATTGGAAAAGGAAAGGATGAAGGCGGCCGATTGTGAGCAAATGACCAAAGAATTAATTCGACATATATCCTATCTGACGAACAAAGTAGAAACAGTAAATTACGGCCGAAGTGTAGAGGTAAGCACATTGCGCCGATTACTGAACGATTGCAGACGCGAAGGGTCTCAACGTCAACGTCGGGAACCTCCCGGTCGCCGTAACGTCGGTCCCAGCTACAACGTCGTCGAAGACGCATGTTCCGGAAGTTCTGCGTGCGAATCCGAAGAGGAAGTGGACGACGACGTTAGCGAAGACGTCCTCGTCGGCAACTCCGAAGAGAACGAAAACCCCCGTCCCATCCCGTTCGTCGTAGACTACAGACCGAGCTCCACCGCCTACGGAGGGTTGATCGGAGTAGACGAATGTTCGTTTCATCAGCTTCTGAACCAAGCAAGACGGTTCGTAGAGTCCGAGGACGAAGTACCGGAGGCGGCGAAGAGGTTGTCCGACAGGTACGGTTCGACGGCTTTCGAGCCGACCGTGGTTTACGCTGATCCGCCCACGCAGGCCACCAGATCTCTCGCGAGGTTGATAGCGTTCATGTGAAAGATTCCCGGCGTGACGCTGCTAAAACCGAGCGAGTGCACGGTTCCCATCTGCTTCCTTTCGAGCAACGACCACGCAGGTTTCACCGGAAGGGGAGACGCGCGCTACGTGCTTTTCGACGACGACGCCGAAAGTATAAAGTGGACGGACACGGATACGCTCGTCCATTTGGCCGAGAGGATACTGGATCGCAATCTCGGACACGATCCCGGCGCGGTGATAGTTGAAGATGTTCGACGACATTGACGACCCGGCAACCAGTTCTGACAACTTCCTGCTTCTCATAAGCATCCTGCTTGCCGACATCGTACCTAACTGCGAAGAACGCGAGCGGGAGAGACGCGAACTCGTCACTTCCGTTTTCTGAATGTCTTTCGAAATTTGGAGGAATCTCGAAGTGCGCGTGCGAAGGAGATGGTCGAGGTGGGCGCGAGGGAGGAGGGCGATCGACGCCGACCGCCGTCTAGAATTATTAGAGGGAGGTGAGCAGGAGGACGATGACGACCACGACGAAGACGATTCGTTGCAAGAGTTGTCTGTGGATCTGCAACGACGGTTGGAAGCTGCGTGCTGAGCATGCTTAGTTCTAGCGGAACACCTTCTGCGAGGGACGGATTCGGTCACGACGGAGTGCTGCACCATGACCGATTTCGACGCCATGCTCGCGCGACACGTGCTGTTCCCTTGGACGAGCGAGCATTCGACGGTAATATCGAGGCGCCTGTCGGCACTCTGGAGGTTCGTGGTCGTCGTGGGCACCTTACCGGCGTTGCCCATCGGTTGTTGTCCGAACGTCGGATACCGGTGTTTCGTATGCAGGAATTAGCAGACGGACGAGGAGTGCCACCATCTCGTCACGACGATCACGGACGAAGGAACGGAAGACGAGGAGGATATCTGCCGCGGTGCGCCTCCAGTATTCCCGCGTCTCGACTCTCGCCAGTCGACGAGACCGGAAGTCGCCGAGAAGGACGAGTTCGAGATCGCGAGGCGCGTCGACAGGCGTGCGAGATCGGCCGCTGACAAGCTGAGGGTGGAGATCGAAAAGGAGATAAGGTACGCAGAAGCGTGCGTCCGATACGCCTCCCTTCCAAAGACCGTGAGTCTCGGTTGCATAGCGCACGTCGCGAAGCTCGTCTCGTTCGGAAAGCGCAGACGGCAGCTGGCGAACGTGGAACGAGAGACGTTCGACCACAGGGATCTTGAAAGGTGGTCCCGAAGTCTGCTGGAGTCGATGTTGGCCAATCCGGACAGGCGCGATCAGAGACGGGCCGCGATGGCCTCGTTCTTCCGTTTGGTGGTCGATCCGACCTTGGTGGTGAGGGACGCGTCGACGACGAGACACGAGACCGCCTTCCGAACATGGATGGAAGCGTGCGAAGTGCCCGCCGAGAGCATTTGCGATTACGTCGACGGACTGAAGGGCGTGACTCTGAAGACAAACGTCGAAGACGACCTGACTGGCCTGTACAAATGTCTACTCACCTGGCACGTGTTCCTAGCCATGCCCGTTTCGGGGGGCGGCGGCTCCTCTCGCATCATCAACAGGGGCGACGTGGACGGTATGTCGGACGCGGACGGGCTCTGCTTTCTCTACGACGACCGTCGCTTTCTGATCAGAAGAGGGGACCGAACGATGACGTTCGTTTACGAGCGAGCGCTCGAATCGTGCGTGGCTTGGATCTACCACGGACCGTTACCGATCTCGTCCTCTACGGTAACGAACGTGCTGTTCCACGCTGGTTTCGACGACGATCGACATGAGATCGGCGAACAGGAGGGCAAGACGCGCCGACATCTGCGACACGACCAGGTTTTGGATCCTGTAGTCGGTCCGATCATGACGGTCACGCGAACTAGCACCTCAGTCGCGAAGAGCAGCTTGCCCTGTCCGTCGTAATATCGGTTTAGAAATATGCCAATGGTATATCTTAGATTGCAGTAGAAGGTTATCGCGAAAAGTACAAGATTCGCAGAAAGCAGATCCCGATACTTTCTTATCTGCTTGTCGTACGTATCCCCCTGCCAGTCGTACCGGTCGAACAGACCGTAGAGAACGAACAGGAAGATTAGGAGCGCCGCGATGAGCGGAGCGAACTTCTTCATCCTTTAACGAATGCTTACAAAAACCGACGCCCGAGAGTTCGATCGATCATACGCAAACATGTTCGGGAAAAAAAGAGACGATCGTTTCGAGTACAAGAGAGTGGAATCGATGCGCAACGTGGCTTCCATGGAACAGAGGTTCGAGGAGAAGGCTGCGGCCGCTCGACGGAGCGTAGAAGCCGGGATGAGGAATGGTGCCGGACCCTGAAAGTTGGCGTCCTCATCAGACGCGCGTCGGATTACGAGCGTCTGCAATCGACTTCCCAGAAGGAGATTTACGATCTAAAGAAGGACGCCCTGTCTTCGGAAATGCGAAACATAGACTGTCTGCAGTACGAAAGGTTAAAACGAGAAGATCACGAACTCGGCAAATTCGAGAGGCTCACCAATCCCCGCAAACTATGCAGACGTAAAGCGGCCGTGAAGGTCAGAAGAGACCGTCGCAAAGTGAGAGTGGAATCCATAAGGGATTTACTAGACTCGGAATCGGACGACGGAGACGGCGACGACGACGAACACTCGCCCGAGATGCAACTCGCCAAAGACCTCATCGACGACGACGTCTGGCAAAAGGTGACCGAACTGCCGGAACCGTGTACAAGAAAAAAAGACGATCACTTTTCTTTGCAATAAATAAAATTTTTAAAGAAAAGAGAGAAATAAAAGAACGAGAAAAAAAACATTTGTGTTTTCAATTCATTATTATTTTTTATTGATCATCGGCAAGTTCGCACGAGGCGCAATCATCGCGCGAGGTGATGGCGCCGCATCTGCAAGAACGCATCATCGCCAAGTCGGGTTGCTTGACTGTCAGCCTGACTTCGGCACCGTCGAGGGCCAAGGTCGCCAACCTTGTAACACGCAGGCTCCAGCGTGTTCTCGTCGATGTACATACCTTTGGTCGGAGGGCGGTTCTTGAGGTCGACGTACGTGAGAACTATGTAGCAGTATCTGCATATGACGATGGACTCGGAACCGCTTCCAGGTTCGTACGTCTGATCGTACGCGTACTGAACCTGGGCGCACCTTCTATGCACGAACAGAACGCTCTTCATCTCCGACGCCTCCTCCTCGTTCAAAAGGGAAAGGGCATTGGTCACTCGGGACGGTAGAAACCTGCGTTCGCGAACGTCGTTCAGCATGAGGACGCACGCGACAAGACCGCCCGATCTGTCCGGCAGGACGAAGAGGTTGAACGGCCAGTTGGTTCGCGTGAACTCCAACACCCTCTTAAGCATCGGATGTAACGGTTTGGTCTTGACGCTGTTCAGATGCGCCAGTACGACCCTGATGATGGCCGACTCATGCACCCTGTCGGTCTTCGGCACGACGTGGTTGGACGTTTTCCGTTCGTCATGATCGGATCTCAGCCATCTGCGAATCTCGTCCAGGTTGGCAACGGCCGCCGCGATTTTGCTGTGGTGCGGAAGAAGGAGGGTGTCGTAGAAGTACCGGACGAACGCCTTCTTGCGCCGATCGTCGGTTTCCTCCTCCTGTTTCTCGTCGTCGTCGTCTTCGACTTCGTCGGCAAGAAACCCTCCGAGCGCGACGGCCGCTTCGAACTGCCTTTTCTCTTCCTCGCTGCACCTCGCCCACTTGGTCCTGTGCGAACTCTTGGAAGTCGTGCCCAAACACGAGCTGACGAGTTCAACGAGTCTCGAACGATCGTCGCCTTCGCTGTGCGCCTTGAACATGTACGCGAGACCTGCGACGAAAGCCGGGAACGCCGTTTCGCGTGACATGGTCGGGAATGAGCGATGCCGGGGTTTTGCCAAAAGATATGTACGCACGTTTAGAAAAAAGTGAAATCACTCACGTTCGCAGTGTTTGGTTTGCTCCTGAAGTTTGCAGTTGCGCCAGATCTCTGCGTCACCTTCACGCCGTCCGGGACGCCTTGGAACGAGATTCCGTACCTCCGCCGGCCCATCTCCAGCAGCTTGATGATGTCCTCCCGATTGGTGCGGGCGCAGTTTAAATCCTGCGCCCAGTTGACAACGGATATGCCTGATTCGTGCACCAGGAGCGCCGCAACGACCAGCTGACCGGCTCTGCTCTTGCCACTTCGCCGGGGAACCCGAACGACTGTAAACTTCCTGTCGTATTCTTCGAGCTTCCTGACAGCCGCCTTGCGCACGGCGGGATGCCACCTGGCGGGTTCCGTCAGCGACTCGGCCTCCTCCTCGGAGAGGACGCCGAGGATGCGCAGCGCCGGAATTCGAAGCTCGGAAGCTCGGTCGCCTAACACCTTGTTGAACCTTCCGGCCTAGATGTGTATAAGAGACAGAAAACACATCGTACGTTTCAAGTAGCAGTTTGGATGAACTGACGAAAAACGTCGGCATTCTTTCGCAGCAAGAAGATCTAGGCCTGCCCCGAGAACACCTAATCGAACTGAATCTAGACGCCGTCCTTCCGATCTTCGAAAGAAAGGCGGCAGAAGTTGCTTTGAAATTGGTCGACAATCGCACAATCGACTTGGAGTTTCCCGATTTGAACACTTACGTGTACGTAGCTTCCGTACTTTCCTTTCTTTTGGCCGACGACCTCGTAACGACCAAATTGGAATCCGCCGCTTGGGCTGCATTAAGTGAACGATTGGAATGCTTCGACGTGAGGAAAATCAACGAGTTTGCAGAATTACTTGTACATTCCTACGAATCTTTCAGAATATCCGGCGACCCGTGGTTAAGGTTTCTAGCCATATGCGAACCGTTTTTTTTTTGGAAACTTCGCCGCTCCAGTCCTCGACGGATACCGTCCCACCAACCCACGTTATAATCAATTGAAGGCGTGGGTGCACGATTAGAACGTGCTGCACATGCAGTTTTTAATGATGGGTTATTACTCTTTTCCGTGCCGGATAACATTGTCCGACTTCATAAACGATCTGCCGACGCAACCGGAATTCGCCGACACGTCGATACCGTTTTTCGATTTTCCGAGAATTTGGAAATTCGTCATCGTCAATTCGGACAAAAAACGTCAACGTCTGTACGCCATTATAACATTTGCTTACATATTCTCTATCGACGACCCAGAGAAACACACTTATCACGCCGTCTTCGAATTTACAAAGCCATTGCGAATCGTTCACGTGATAAGAACGTGCAGCACCAAGCATCCCGTAGACGAAAAGAAAACGAAGCAAAGGCACAAGCAAAATCTTTACTTCGCAAACAATTGGTACATAGACGGAGACGATAGGTGCAACACCAGCGTCGAGTACCGCTACGACGCGAACACCGTTCGATTCGATCTGTACGTTTGCCAGCCGGATCAGGCCCGTCTCGG
>NW_022758553.1:144818-146688 GCF_011630105.1 Anneissia japonica
TCTCCGGCCAGACAGAAACCGGTGGAATATGGCCAACGACTCGACCTCTATTTTAAACCGTCTTCTACAGCCCGATACATATGATATTTAGATCCCAACTTTCGTTCATTCATTTCTTTACTGAGATTGAAACGAATCAATAAAGTTATTGTGAAAACATAAAATAATTTGTATGCGTACATATTATGTGTTTCGTCTATCGTTTCATCAACTTTGTCATCATCACCTTCATTCAACTTTCAATATCCAACATTTTTTCTTTGTTATTTTTACGAAGTTAAAATAATCAGACAATACAAAGCTATTATGGTTTTTTATTTTATTTAAATTATTCTTTTTCTACGCCATCGTCATCGGCTTGATGCTGTCGAGAAGGATGGGTAACGTTTTCCGACAGATATTAGCATATGGCGATGCTTACGTCGACGGTAAAAAATGATACGTTGGATAGCGTATGCATTCGTTCTTACGACGACCTCCTTCGTCAAAGGATCGCAATGTCCGGACGTCACGTGCAATTCCAATCCTAAGTCGTATCGTTTCGAAAGTTCGTCTCGCGAGACATTCACGGATCCGAGCATACGGTCCGACATACCCGAGTTCAGACACAAGACGAAAGTCGCGTTCGACCTGAAGTTGCGGAACGGAGATGACTGCACCGTACTGCGCAGCTTCGGATCAAGGGTTTTCGTGCACGTCGAAGTGGAGAACCTCGACGTGGTTGCACGATTTCGCGTGGGAGACGAAGATTGGTCGGCGAGGAGTCCAGGGAAACTCGAACCGGGACGATGGTACAGCGTCGGGATCAGCAGGCTGGGTCGATAGATTCAGGTGCGGTTGGACGATGTAGTCGTGGAGGGAATGCAAAAGACGGGCACGGCATCGGCTGCAAAACTGACAGGAAATTTTACGCTGGGCTCCTTCGACGGGTGTCTCAGAGGAATATCCGTCAACTCCAACGTTCCCGTTCTGAGGTCGGTCGGCCGATGCTCCGACGACGGCAGAGAGACCTTCGCTGTTTCGAACGCGCCGTCCGAGTTTCTACGCCAGACGAGCATCGCTTTCGAACTGAAGTTGGAGAACGAAGAGAACTGCACCGTTCTGCGCAACGCAGGAGACGGGGATTTCGTGCACGTCGACGTGGAGGACCTCGAGGTGGTCGCGCGATTTCGCGTGGGAGACGAAGAGTGGTCGGCGAGGAGTCCCGGGAAACTCGCAATTGGTAACTGGCACAGCGTCGCGGTCTATAGGGTAGGACGGTCGATTCTGGTACGGTTGGACGGAGTCGTCGGAGAAGAGATTCGAAATTTAGGCGTGGTGTCAGATGCAGATATAACGGGAAACTTCTTTTTGGGTGCGTTCGTCGGATGTATAGGCAATCTGACCGTAAACTCGGAAAGCATATACACCGTGGGTTGTCGAAGCCATACGACTGCGAAACCCGCCGAGATCCCTAACCGCGACGACGAGAATCCGCAAGTGTCTACATACGACGACGACGACGGCAACAGCGTCGGCATTGATGACGACGGCGAAAGACAGCTTGCTTTAGGCGCTCGAATCACCTCGCGGACCTTCGGTACTTACAAGTTCGAAAACGAGATGATTGTCTCTTTCGACATTTTCCTGCGGGAAGAACACGAAGTCGCCGGCGTACTGTACAGCGTCGGATTTCCCGACTCCGTTGACGTCGAAATTGTCAAGGGATATCTCAACGTGTGATTCGAAGTGGGAGATTGGTACATAGAGACGATGAACCTGCGAAAATTACAGGTCCGCAGATGGTACGAAATATCGGTTCGAAGGTCGGGAAACCGCGTGCACGTCGAAGTGGACGGAGAGGACGAGCAGGCATCTCGTCATTACCACG
>NW_022758553.1:146766-152497 GCF_011630105.1 Anneissia japonica
TACCGTCAACGGAATCGCGATAGTGCCTTTCTCGGCGAAACCCTGCCAATCTGTCGGTATTCGATCCCGTTTTCCTGCGAAAAAAAAAGCTCCGAACGTACAGATTCGTAAAAGATAGCAAATTCAATTTCAACGTACCACCGTTTCACACCTCCCGAGATCTAAAAATCTCGTTCGCGTTGAAACTAGACAAAACCGGAACCAGCCACGTTCTGAACGCGAACGGGCAGCAGATCTACGTTCACGTGTCCGTGATCAACTCGAAGATGGTGGTCACGTTGCTGGTTTCGCGAAAGTTAGCTATCCTGAGAAACTCGAAAACGCTGAAGACGGGCGTCTGGTACGACGTGGACATTCGAAAGATCGGCGGCTTCGCACGGCTGGACGTGAACGGGATTGCCGGCAATCTAACAGAGATCGATCGAGACTCGATGTTCTCGGGTGCGATCTCCGTAGGTTCCAGACGCTCAACGGGCATGAACTCTTTCGTCGGCTGCATGCGAGGGATAACCGTAAATTCGGTCGACGTTGAACTGCCACCCTCCACGGAAAGACGTCACCAATACGACGCCGACAACAACAACAACGAGCGCGCGGCGAACGCGAATCTAGAAATGACGGACGAAACGATGATGGTACTCGAAATGCTGTCCTTCCGCTTAAGCAACGTGACCGGCGTCCGAGTGTCACTGACTCACAAAAGCATGGACGTCCGCCACAGTCTGCGCATCTCGTTCTAGATGAAATTGAAGAAAGGAAACGACGGCGGCCAGCTTTTCTTCCTGGGAGAGCAACCTTCGAAATGGGATCCGGACCGGTGGTCGTCGAGAGTTCGAGTCCGATCGCCACCGGCACCTGGAACCGTTTCGAAGTTCTCAGGTAGGGAATTCTGCTCGATTGACGGTCAACGATATGCCGGAGCCGTGGAGAAAGGTCAACGGCAATTACAGTAGTCTGGACGTCGACACGTGGCTGCACGTCGGTCTCACAGAAGGTTCGCCGTCCGTGGAAGCGTGCGTCGCGCGGATGACTTTGAACGATATGGAAATCTGCAGCAGATCGTAGATCTGCAGTCGTGTTCCTCTCGTGTCCAAAACCAACTCGTTTCCTTGTCCAACGAAACGGAAGAGGAACCAGAAACCTACGTGCAGCAACGGATTCCGTCCAAGTCATTTCGACTGGAAAGCGGGGCCACGCACACGTCTCCGATGCCCATGACCGACGTTCGAGATCTTTCGTTCTCGATCAAACCGAAAAACGCGACCGGACACGTGCTCACCGCTTCCGGAGACGTCGACCACATCACGATCTCGCTGTGGGGCGGCTACGCGAGGGTCGACCTGAACACCGGATCCGGAACCATGCAGTACTACAGTCCGAATCGTATGCACGTCCACCGTTGGAACCGACTGAAGATAGAGATCGCGAACGCCTCCGTGTCCGTCACGACGAACGGAGGCCGGAGGGAGACGACGAAGCTTGACGGTCCTTACACTCATCTAAATCTTGGCGGCGACTTCGTCACTGGAACCGTGAACGGATTACGGGGCGTCGAAGGATGCATCTCCTCCCTCGAGCTCAACGGCGGTCGACGAGAGGTGGAACCCGCGGGAATGGCTTTTTGTCGAGTCGCTTACCGCCTCGACGATTCCACTTCTGCGATGGCCGGGGAGGGTCGAATAGAGAGCATGTCGTTTTCGCTCAAACCGGACGAACAGACGCGAAGCGTTCAACGGCACGTGTTCACGGCCACAAGCAAGACCACCACCGACCGCGTCTCGGTTTTCCTCACCGACGGATACGCTAGAGTCGCCGTGGACGCGGGTTCCGGACTGATGTTTCTCAACAGCGCAAACCGTGTGCTCACTGGTAGGTGGAACGAGGTTCGATTGCTGTTAGAAGAAAGCTCGATGCAGATCGCGATAGGAGGGGAAACGAGCGAGAAGAAAATGCTGGAAGGCACGTTCACGCATCTGAACCTGAACGGCAAACTCCACATCGGCGCCGAATTGAACGGAACGACTCGGGGGCTCGAAGGATGCATTACTCCTTTGGTGGTGAACGCAGGTCGACCTATCGCACCGACAGGACTTTCTTTCTGCCAAGCGGCGCCGATGCGGCCTCCCGTCGTCGTCGTCGCCGATGTCGATGATCACCAACCGGAGACGGAGACACCACCCCAGATCTCCTATCGTCTGACCGACGACACCGGGATGCACGCGATGCCATCGTACGATCGCATAAACAGTCTCTCTTTCGATCAAACCCGAAAAATCGGACGGGCACGTGTTCACAGGAAAAGGACACACCGACTCCCTCTCGATATTGCTCTTCGACGGCCGCGCGAGCATCTACGTGAACACGGGTTCCGGAGCGGATTTCTACGACAGCGAAATTCCTCTGCGAATGAACGAATGGAACATACTCCGGATAGGATTCACCGAAGGCTTCATGCACTTTTCGATCGGTCGCGGGCAGGAAGAATGGAAGAAACTGGCAGGTCGGTACACAGACCTCAATCTGGGCGACAGCTACTCCGTGGGATTATACGAAGGTCTCGGCAGCACCGGCGGATGCATCTCGGAGCTCGAGGTGAACGGTCGACCGGTACAACCCACCGGTCTGGCACCTTGCAACGCGAAACCCGATAGCAGAAAGTTCAGAATCGGATCGGGCGCGTGTTCTTACTTCGTTGTTCCGCAAGACGAAGCGACGCAGCTTCCATTCATAGAAATGACTTTCTCGTACACGCGCTCGGACCCGAACGACGGCCACTTTCTGCTGTACGAAGGAACGAACTTCGACTTGTACGTGGCTATATGGGGTGGAAGGATGACACTGTTGACGACATCCAAAACCGAAGGAGGAACGTTCGCAAGGTTGAGGTGTCCTTACTCGGTAGCGCCGAACGTCACGGAAAGATACACCATTCGTCTGGCCGACCGCTCGATGAATTTGAATTCCGACTCTTTCGGTTTAGCGCACGCGGTGATGCCGGCTGAGTTCGTCGTCGACGATCACCCCGACGGAATGTTCTTCTTCGGACGAGCGGACCGTTCGGCAAACGGAGTGATCGATACCTTCACCGTGAACGAATGGAGATGTGTATAAGAGACAGTTTCGAAGTTCTCAGGATAGGGAATTCTGCTCGATTGACGGTCAACGATATGCCGGAGCCGTGGAGAAAGGTCACCTACTTCGACCTGTCGGCCCACCCTGGACGTTAGCTTCTATTACACGAGAACGAACACGGACGACGGAAAAATATTCAAGTACGTAGAGAGTGAAGGATTCCGCTTAAGAATCTCAATCGCGAACGATGAGATGAGGTTGCTCGTATCGAATTCCGAGAACGAAAAAATCAAGTCGGTAACTCCGACTCCGTCTCCGGGAGTCAGGACGAGATACGCATATCACATACGAAACTACCAAATCTTCTCTACGACGGACGGGATTCCGACTTTGGCAAAGCCCTTCCCGGTGGGAAACGGAACGAAGTTCTGCAAAGGTGTGTACATGCTGGGCAGCAACGGCGAAACCCACGTGACCGCCGCGGTGAAGGTGAGTTCTCTGATCGTCAACGGTTTTGAAGTCGAGCCAGATAATTTGGAAAAGTGCAACGCGACCACGGATGCTCAATCGACCGAAAGACCTTCGACCCCAGCAGTGGATCGATTCAACAGATCTTTCCGCATACGCGACATGAAATCCCGGATGCCCACCGTCGGCCGCGTTCGAAACATATCGTTCTCAATCAAACCGGATGAACTCGACGGACACGTGTTCACCGCAGAGGGGGAAAACGACCACGTGTCTGTAAGGCTAGTGTCGGGATACGTGAGCGTGTCCATAAACGCTGGTTCCGGACGGATGTTTCACGGCAACGAAAAACGCCTCCTGTCTACCGGTCGGTGGCACCGAATCTTGCTGGAATTTGAGGAAGATTCCGTGCGAATAACGACGGACTCAGTTCCGTCCGAATGGAAGAGGTTAGAAGGGATGTACACTCACCTCAACCTCGACGGTGACTTCTACATGGGAACTGTCGGAGACTTCGAGAGCATCGAAGGATGCATCTCCCCGTTGAAGATAAACGGTCGCCTCTTCGTACCACCTGGACTGGCACCGTGCGTTACGAGAACGGACGACGGAGGGTCCTCGACCGTTTTTCTGGACGAACGCACCGGATACAATTTCGTTCGACAAGCGAAAGAAACGGATGTTTCGTTCTCGTTGAAAGCCTATAACGACGAGGGGAGGATATTCCACGTCGACGACGGCAAGGGCGGTGACGCCTTGTCCGTATATCAGAAAGACGGTTTCGTGGAAGCATTATTCCGAACGGGGTCTACGCCGCTTCGAATCACCAGTCCGAAGCGCACCGCGATAGGAGAGTGGAGCTCTTACGGCATAAGCAGGTACTATCTGCACGTCCTGATGAGGATCGATTCGTTCGAAACGAAAACGAACGTGATCTTGGACGACGCAATACTCGACGTGGGAAACGTGTACACGGTGGGCGCTAGTTACGATTCGCCGGGTGTTAACGGATGTCTGAGAGGACTTACGTTAAACCAATGGGAGATTCGAAGCAGCGAAATGATAGGACGTTGTCCAAGAAGGAATACTACCTATTCTACGTCCAAGGTTGAACCGACCACGAAGGAATCGACGACGAAGAAATCGACGACGAAAGAATCTACGACGAAGAAAACGACAACTTCCGAACCCACTACTGAGGCATCGACAACGAAGGAGTCGACAACCAAGGCATTGACAACGAAGGAGTCGACGACGAAGGAGTCGACAACGAAGGAATCGACAACTGCCGAACCCACAACCAAGGAGTCGACAACTAAGGAGTCAACAACGAAGGAATCGACAACCAAGGAGTCGACAACCAAGGCATCGACCAAGACAACGAAAGATTCGACAACGAAGGGATCGAACGCGAAGGAATCGAATTCTACCAAACAGACCACGTCGGCATCGACAATGAAGGAATCGACAACTATCAAACAGATCACGGAGGATTCGACAACGAAAGAATCGAACGCGAAGGAACCGAAAACCAAAGAAGAAGAGACGAGAAACTCCGAAAAAGAAGTCCTGAAAAACAGTGTATCATTAGACGGGTCGCCGTACGTCGGTTCGACAGCGATGCCCAACGACATGACGTTCAGACTGAATCGGAACACGGGCGTCGCTTTCAGGCGACCACTGGGAAACTCTGTCAACGACAAAAGGACGGACGTCGACGTAAGTTTCTATCTGAAATTGTCGTCCTTGGATAACGGGCGTCGAGCATGAAGAACATGGATTTCGTCGGCATCTCCGTCAGTAAAGGAAAAATGGAATTCTCCTTCGACGCGGGATCCGGAAAACGGACCATCGCCCATTCGCATTTACTTTCGATCGGGACGTGGCACCACGTGAGAGCGTACAGAAACAGCAGCGCCTTCGGATTGTTCGTGGACGGCGAAGGTCGACAAAACGTCTTCGGCGAATCTTTTCCGTTCGAATTTCTTGACGTGGACCGTGACTTTCGCCTGGGAGCTTCGATGATGTCGTACTCGGTCGTTGGGTGTTTGGCGGACCTCGAATTTGGCGGATGGAAGCTCGTCGGCAACCCTCTGGAGACGTGCTCTCCGTCCGAAAAATTGGAATCGTCGCGACACTCGCCGCCACGTTATCCCGATCCGCCGTCTTCGACGTCCGAACGCGTATCTAC
>NW_022758553.1:152529-159718 GCF_011630105.1 Anneissia japonica
GCTATTAGTCTGTTCGACGTTAAAAATTTACGATTAGAATAAGTTTTATTTTATCTAGTATTTCATTAAACGAAAAGAAGAATATCGTATATTTGTTTGCTGTGCGTGTGTATTTTATTTACGTTGTCGTAACTAGTCGACGGGCATTGTCAGGCGATCCAAACGATGAAGACCGTCATAGTTTTGGCGGTTCTGACAACGATCCTTTGTTTCGGGGAAGGTTCTGTCCTCCAGATAGACAGGAACTTCCTGGTCGTCAGACCCTACTCGACGTTCGAGCTGAGATGCTACCACGGCAAGAAAAAGGCCTTGGACGTCCGTTGGCAGTTGCCGAATAAGAGAGTGGGTTTCGCGACCGTCCACGTTACCGAAGACCTGACGACCAGTAGGCTGAAGGTGGTCGGAGTCGACCTCGACGCTTCCGGAATATACTCGTGCTATTCCAACGATTACTTTTCCGCTTCCAGAACCTGGAAGACGAGTCACCGGAACGCTCGCGTTATGGTTGCGGATTCGTTCGTGATCGATCCGACGACGACCGCTTTATCCGAGGGATCCCGAAACTTCCGAGCATCGTGGGTGATGAACGAAGCGTGGTACGGCAAGACGTCCGGTTTCTGGTACAGGGTGTGCTTCGGCGTAAAAGGCCCTCTCCCGAAGGAGATTCTCGCAACGATGGTACCTTGTGCGTCGAATAATATAGCGGTCGTTGCGTTGTACAGCGATCGGGGAATAGAAGCGGACCGAGAAAAATGCAAGTTTTCGGAAAAGTCAATTTGTTGCATCCTGCCGGACGATCCGTGTCGTAGGTGGAGCAATGCGAAAGGTGTCATCATCGCAACGGACGCGCGCTCCGTCGCGGAGGGCAGTTCGTTAAACTTTGTGTGCTACTTTTTCCAAACCGTAATCATTACTTAGATTATGCCCAACCCGGCTCGAGAGGAAAAAACGTTGGCCGAAGAGTGCGGGTTGATTCATTCTCTTCGTTTGCGAAACGTAACCGCGCGCGACGAAGGTCTCTACGCTTGTTCCGGTTCTAACGGCGTGGTGAGCAACTCGGTAAAAGTTCTCGTCGGCCAGGAAGCGAGACTGTTGACGTCCATGGACCTGTTCTGTGAAAGGACGACCGCGGTAGATCTAAGGCGCAGCAGATGGAGAAAGTTTCCTTGTTTCCTTCATTCTCCTTTTTCTTTCCTTGTCGACCTTCTCGGTGTCTTGGACGAAAAACGGCAAGGACGTGGGCGACGACAGGAGTCATCGTCAAGTTTGCAATGACGGTCACGAACACATGCTGATCATCGTCAACGTCAAGTTGCGGGATGCAGCGTTGCTCGTACGGGCAGATCACGGCGAACGCTTGGGTGGAAATCGCGAAAGCCGACGCACCTCCCCTTCTCGTCGAATATCACGCGAACGTGTGTAAGGACAGCGTGTTCAGCATACCCGACCCCGCCATCCAGGTGAGAAGAAACGGCTCTCTCGCCTGCTACTACTTCGACAGAAAGACCGATAACTTCGGTCGCCCCGACACCTGTTACGAGGGAGGGCTAACTTTTCTGTCAGGAGGAGCGACCGAAAATTGCTACGACTTACCTTCTCCGAAAAACTCGGATCTTCCGAGGAGCCATCTAGATGTGTATAAGAGACAGGAATACCGAACTAGACGTCGTGATCGAGAAAAACTTACTGCACGTGGGAGACACGGCAACGTTAAACTTCTACGGCCGAAAGTGGGGGAATCGGAGATTCAATGTCCTCGCGGAGGGCGTCTTGTCGAGCCACGATCACGAGGAGAACAGAGAAGACAGCATTCCCGTGCCCGAGGGTTCGGTGTCGACTACGATATGCACTCGCGGGAGGATGACGGTCGTCGAAATCGACACGGAATTCTTGAGGCAAGACCGACACCACATAATTAGGCTGACGGTCCATGTTTTTGCTTTCAACTATACGAAAAGAGGGGAGGTCTTCGTAACCGGCCAATCAACGGGAGATCCGAAAGACGACAAGGGCCCCGGGTTGAAGACAAGGAACCTATGCGAATTCAGAAGGAAAGCTGCCGGAAAATTTATCCGCCATTATCTACCGGATGAACCCTGTCTCTTATACACATCTAGATGTGTATAAGAGACAGACCTAAGCCTTATTACTTTCCAAGAGCGGTGGAACAACCCGAAGTCGGAAGTGAACGTGGTTTACCTCTTTGGAGTCTCCAGTTCGGCGAAGGTACGATGGAAATTGGATGGCGTGGAACTAGAAAGCTTACCGCAACGCCGAAAAAAATTGGGAAGTCTGATGACCCTCATCTGTCACGACCACAGGGTCGTCGGCATCCTGGAGCTTCCGACTATCGTCGAAAAAGCGAAGGTTTTCGCGACTATACAAGAAGGAAACGAGAACTCCGTAGTCGGCCGAACGGTTCGGGTTTACAGGAACGGCGACGAGCCGATCATGAAACCCTCGACGTTCGGATGCGACGAAAGGCCGATCGAATATCTCGGCGTTCCTCTTCAATACCGGGAGTCATTCCGCCATTATCTACCGGATGAACTTATGCGAGAATAGAATGTATATTTTGTGTGTGTGTGTTCGTGTAGTAAATAAAGAGGCTATCGAAAACAAAATAATTCTTTGTAATTTTTTTTTAATTGGTATATCATATGCATTCGTAATTCAACAACCGTTCGTTCCAGTAATTGAGATACCGATCGTCGAGTTTAACGACGTCGGTTAAAGAACCGTCGAATCCCAAATTTCTCGCAAACTCTGCAAATAGTACGAACGCCCGAGCATCGTCCACGTCGACGTTTAGGTGAAGGGACGCCATCGCGAACGGCGACTCGAACAACCCGTGAAAGTAGGCTGATGCATTACGAAAGTTGACGATTGCCTTGATGCCGCTGTCGTCCGAAGCGAACACGTGCGCTCCGCCGCAGAAATCGTCTGACAGGAATCCGTGATCGTCGGAGCCGAGGACGGTTGAAAACAGGAACTCCTTCATGTCTTTTCAGGTGGACGTTCGCAGAAAAAGTGATCTCCCTCCTCCGTGTTCGTTCGCTCTAAACTCTTCCGGAGTTCTTCCTTTGTAGAAGAGAAAACCTCTTCGAGGTAACCTTTCGAGGCACCGTGTTCATCATCGTCGTAGCGGGCACCCGGACTTCCGGGAAGAAGAGCGGGACAGCGGTAACGATGAACCCGTGGTCGAGGGTCGTCGTCCTGTCCACCACTTTGATTTTGACACCGAACGTTTCCGATCGTGAGAAGACGACCCTGTCGACTATCCCGTTAAGACCGATCCTGAACACGAAATCGGCGTCGGCGAACTAAGTCTCGGACACCAAATCTCCAGGCGTCGGGTGCGAAGGGATCGACGTGAAGTTGAAGGAGCCGGACGGAACGTGAACGGTAGTGACGACGTTGCCGTGGAAGGCGACGACCGCGTCGCTTTCAGGAAAAGAATGCAAAGTTAGACGCTCGCTGTCCTTCTGTCTGTGCTCTTCCGGGACGGCGATCGGATGTCTGAGGATCACCTTCCATTCCCCGTGCGTCCTCCTACCAGCTAATCCGCTGCTCGCACGTCTCATCACAATCAGAAGGTGATCTCCGTGTCCGTCGACGTACCACAGACACAGGTCGGAGTGGTGCCGGCAGGCGGCGTGCGCGACGTAGGAATCGACGCCGACCTCCTCGAAGTTCGCGTCCACCTTCCAGACGCCGCCGCCGTGTCGCTCGTTCGACAGATCGTACGTTTCCAGTTCCTTAGGGCCCCCGCCGCCTGTCTAGGACGTGTTCGTCGATCCGGCACAAGGACACCGACTCGTTCGTTCGCGGCACCAGCGAATCCGACAATCTGACGAACGTGCCGTTGATCGGATTGTAGCGGAGCAGGCGCATCGAGCAACCGTATTCTAGGCTCCCGTCCGGACAAGCCAGGTACGCGAGGTTCCTCGCGACCGCCGTTCGGTAAAAAGAAGCGATCATGCAGGAGTTCTAGACGTGCACGAATGGACGAACGGAAGGTTTCGGCGGACGGCACGCAGGAGAAGTGCCGAAGGTCGCCGTCTGCGGAACGTTGTAACGGACGCCGAGCGCGTCGTTCTCGTTCATCGAGTGGTGCCGGAAAACGGACTTGGCGTATTCGGTCGCGTCCTTGAAGAGCTGGTCGATGGACGACAGATGAAAGAGCTTCCGTGGACGTTCAGCAGCACGTCCGGATCGTTCAGCAACCTCGATCGAATCAGACCGACTAGCGCGTGCTTGTCCCGCTTGCTTTCGCCGGGATTGGAGGTCAGCCACTTCCGGACCAGATGCAGCAGGTATCCTTCGGACGCGTAGTAAACGTTTTCGATCTTCGGACCTTCCACCGGATCGTCGTGTCTGGACGTATCGAGCCACGTGGCCAGCTCGTGCCATCGAAGCTCCTGCTGATGAAGCATCAGCTTGCCCGTTCGGCTTCCGGCTGTCGAACGTCGCCATTATCCACACATTCGTCGTCTCGAACTCTGCAACGCGAACTTCGATCTGCTCCGAGCCTTTGAAGCACAGAGGATTCGTACGTTCGCCGACGTACGCGAGGTCGTTCCTCGCCTTCAGGTGATTCACCAAAAGCGACATCTTCCTGCCGATTCGAGGGCGTTCGTGACTCAGGCCTGTTCCGGGTACATAAATAACACATTTATGTTTTCCCCCCAGCTTCCCCTCTAAAGTTAAGACGTGTCTCGGAAAATGTCTGCTCGATTCCGACCTTACACGAGACGATGGAACGTGAATGTGTTGCCAGAGACGAGGGTGGACGTGGTTGAGCGTCGTGGCGGACGCCGACTGAATGTCGACTTTTCCGTCGGCAACGAGCGAAAGCCCAACCTCGGAGATGGCAGTAGCGCCATGTTTCCGGTGTCGACCCGCGCTCAGAAACCGAACGTCGGCGTCAGGGATGTGACGACGTTTCACGAGTTTTTCGACAGACGGCTCGTGTTCAACCGAGGGGAAATGCTCCTCCTGTACAACGGTCAAGATAAGATGTCGACGGCAATGCCTCAACCGACGAATCCTTACGAACTGCCAGAACCCTGCTCCAATCCCAACCTCGGCAAGAGGACGGTGCCGTTGGCCCAGCTGCAGAGCATGATCGACGAGGAGGCGACGCTAGAGATCAACGAAGATTTCGACTTTGACGCAGCGTACTCCGAGTACGTGGAAACCGTGTGCGGACGTCGCGGCTTCGACAGTTTCGGGTCGGTGCTCGCGAGGATGCAATCCCCACGCGACTTCAACGCCTACTTCCAACCCATCGGATACCAACTTTCGTACGGTGGCAAGGACGCATACTCGGGAGAGGCCTTCCCGTGCATAACCACCCAACACTGCGGAAGGATGATCACGACTCTGTCCGGCGCGCACGAAACCAGTCGGGAGGCGCGCGCCGGCACCAAGTTCGCCCTGGTCGTCGGCATGAGAAAGTGGGACGGACCGACCGTGCTCAATCATCCGTACCCGACGTTGCTGTTCTGCGACGATCGACGCCAGCTGCACGAACGCATGAAGGTGGCCAACTACGTTTGCCGGACGAGGAGCGGACGCGTCACGCCGTGCATGGTGAAGGCGATATGCGAATTTGTCAGCGACTATCGCGGCAGGAACAGGAGTCCGCAACTCGAACTGTTCATGAAGACAGACTTCGAAGCTCATCATTTCGAGCGATGACGTCACTCGACGTCATGGGGTACATCCTTCACGTCTATAAGTGTGATGCGTAGGGCTTCGTGTCCGCATTAAACTTCCGAAAGGAGGCATAAGAAAGTCGAAGGAATTAGCAGAGAAGCTTCAGAAGGAGTTGGACGAGATGCACCAGTCCAAACGTGCGATGCTGAACGAGATGGACCGTCTGCGAGCTCGAGCGGACGCAGCGGAGAGCTACGGGCACCCGCCGCCCTCGGCGCCCGATTACGTCGGACTGGGAGGGGTCGCCGCCGGAGTCGAGGTGGACGCCGCTAACAAAGAACTCGACAGGGTGAAGAAAGAACGAGATTTTCTCATGCAGCAGATCGATAGATTTAGAAACGATTGTCAGTCTCTGAAGAACGACGAAAACGTCGGGAGAAGGGAGAGAGCGCTCCTCAGGGAGCAGTTGGACAAAGCGAAGATCGACTACCAAGTTCTGAAGAACATGCTTCCGGACACCGTGAGGTTGTGCAAACAGTACAAGAGCCTCTTGGATATGAACTCCCTGCTGAAGGCTCAGTGCAAATCGTACAAGGAGGACTTCAAGCACGAGCGCCGCGATCGAGAGCTTATGGCATCCCGAAGCAAGGCGTTCAATGAACCGAAGATCAGGTCCATCATCAGGCAGCTCCAGCAGCTGCTGCGGAGAGAACACGACGACGTGGAGGTGGACGGTGCCGGGGGAGGCAACGACGAAGAAAGCAGCAGCGACGAAGAAGATCTCGGTGTGTGTGATGCTCGTCCGACGAACGGCATTTTCGATCGGTCGATCCCTCCTCACTCGGTCGACGTCGAACTGCTAGCCGCGTGCGACAAGCTGCTGGCGCAGCACGGAGAGAATGTGTTTTGAAAAACCAATAAAAGAGGAAACAAAACCAAAATTGTTATTAGTTTCGCATTTTTTTTCTTCTCTATCTAACTTCTATCTGTGTCAAACGAATAAGAAAATAACTATGGACCTGTACGACTTCTCGGGCCACTTAATGGACGGTGCTTTCGGAAGCGTTTACTCGGCGATCAGAAGAGCCGACGGACTGCCGGTCGCCGTGAAGGTAGTGAGAAACTCCTCGGCGTCCTACCTGACGAACAAATCGGGCGAAACGATATTGGCGGAGGCGCACTTCCTTCAGGTGGTCTCGGGGATCATAGGTTGCATCGGATTCGTGGACGTTCACCAGGTCAAAGATTGTCATTTACTCGTGATGGAACGGCCGCTTCGGAGCTCCGACCTATTTCAAGTTCTGGAGAAAGTCGGCAGTATCCCGAAGGAGAGATGCAGATGCTTCTTTCGGCAAATCGTGGACGCCTGCGTCGGTTGCTTGAAACGAAACGTAGTTCACGGAGACCTGAAGATGGAGAACGTGATCGTCGATCTTGATACGGACAAGATCAAGCTGGTGGACTTCGGTTTTGCCAAATTCGTCGACGACAAACCGATCACCAGCGCTTTTGGAACCACCGATCATTA
>NW_022758553.1:159776-164153 GCF_011630105.1 Anneissia japonica
GGTGCGAGCATGCGTCGGCTGTCGAGACCGCGGTTTCTACCACGACTCGGTGGACGAGAACAACGTGCTCGTCGACTTGATCACGGACGGCGCCGAACTCGTAAATTTCGGGTCGGCCTTGAAAATCGACGAGCGCAATTGATCTGTGTTGGAAAGACGCTGCGTCGACTCGTTGACATCACTGCATCGCCGGATGACCGGAAGAGAATGTTTCGTCGGACAAGAAGCGGCCACTCTCGACGACTTGATGAGATGGGTGGTAGACGACACCGATTCCCGAGAATAAATATTTTTTTTTTACAAATGTTGTCCTTTCCAACCCTCCCCCCGAAATTTGTTTGTATACTATGTCAAATGAATATTGAAATAATAAATAAAAGACACACACAAAAATCTATATGGTATTACTTTTTATTTTTAATTTGTTCTATGAAGACTTGTCTTCGGATAACTCTTTAATGAGCTTCTGTATTTCCTGACACGTAGCCTTGTAAGTTCTGAAGTCTTGCTGGGAGGGAGCCTCGCCGTCGGTCATCTTGGAAGCCATGGATCTTTCGAGGCTCCTGAACACAAGCAGCTGCTCTTCGCACACTCGTCGATAACTGGGCACGACGTGACGATCGAAGTGAACCTCCACTTCTTGCGAGGTGACGTCCTCCATCGTCGGTTCCATCGACGCCAGCGCTTCGCGGATGTTCTCGACCGGACGCCGTACGATTAGTAGAGGCGCTCGCCCTTCAGCATCGGATGGTACTCGTCCGAGCGTTCGTCCGAGCTGCAGTACTGTCTCTGTTCCTTGTCCACGTCGAACGCGCACAGTCGGCAACCTTCCATGTTTTCGGTCGGTTCTCTTCGCAACACCCAACACATGTATATATGTGTACGAGGGACGCGACGTAGAGACCGAGGTCCGACATGGCCGAACCATCGTACGCTGCCTGCAACAGGTGTCAGTGGAACCCGCCCATGCCGAACGGGGAACTATGCACCATGTGCGCCAGCCCTTCTCAATTCTGTCCGGAATGCCTCCAGCCGTTGAACGATTGCGATTGCTTTAAAACCCCGCCCAGTACCGCGTCGTCCGCCGAATCCGCAACGTCGTTCTTGGAAGCAGCAGATGGACTGTCGCCGATCTGAGGGAGAGATTGGGACCGTGAGGAGGAGGAAGAGGAAGAACTGTCCTTCCCGGAATCTTCGTACGAGAGTCTCGACGGCACTTCCCATTCGGAAATGCTGCATCGTTTCAACGACGCTCTTTCTCAAACGTCTTTCTTGGAATCGACGTACGGGAGCGTCGACGCCACTTCGCATTCGGAGATGCTACGTCGGGTAGACGACTTGATCGAAACGATCGACGATTACGCCGAACAGATCGAAGACCCAGAAGAATAGGCCTGGACGCCCGAATGCCGCTCGTTGGCCTTGGAAACCAGAAAACTGGACGTAGATGAATGGCTCGATTTAGGTAACGAGGAAGAAGAGAAAAGGTCGATGGTCGTCTGCGAATACTGCACCGCCGAATGGGACGGATTCTCCCAGTGCGAATGCAATCTCGGATTTTGAATTTGTCGAAAGAATAAACAAAATAAAATATGAAATCATTAACGTTACCTGGTTATTCTTGCGTTATTTATTTTTGTATCTTTTTTTTAATATTAATCTTCTACATTTGATAAAGATATTGGAACGTGCTTCACCCGAAAGAAACGGGGTGATCAAGGCGAAGACGACGCCGGAAGCATAGCGAGGGCGTACATAGTCGAAGAATCCGAACGAAATCCGTACTGCGTCGCACTCGATCGGTTGGTGGAGAGCATTCCGTTCGGAGTGAGAGCGAAGGACATCGTCCCTCGAAACGCGAGCGATCCTCGAGAGGCGATATCCTCGGTGTTCGAAGAGGGTACCGTGAACTGGGGACGCATCGTCGTCTCCTTAGCGATCGCTCGCGAGCTTTCGCGTTCGAACACGTTCGAGAAGAAGGCAGTTGCACGCGCAGTCGGAGTCCTTCTCGACGACAGATGTGGAGATTGGGTCAGACGGGAAGGTGGTTGGAAACGCATGCTGCACTTTCGCGTCGACAGAAGGGTATTAGCGATTTGGTAGTGAGAGTGGGCTCGGAAAAAAGACGTCGATCCATTTCGGAATGTCGTCTCGACGTCGCCGACAGTCGTCGGAAGACGAACAGGAAGACGAACGTCGTCTCCCGCCGTGCCAGTAAAGATGAAGAAGAAGTCGAATATCGTATGGATAAGTTCCGAAGAAGACGAATCGGACAACCAACCGGGAACGTCGAGGTCGGGAGGCTCTTCCTCGGCAAGAGACGGCACCGGAGCCTCTTCGTCGAGAATGACCGTTGGCGCCTCCAGCGACGGCGGTAAGTGTTCCGGTTCGAGAAACTTTGCTGCCAAATCTTCGAGAAACTTTGCAGTCAAATATTCGAGAAACGGTGTCCCACGCAAACCGTTCTCGTCGAGGAAAACCGGCGACGCCAGCAAAAAACCAAAAGCGACGGCAACGGTTCGGCCGGTGGGCTACGTCGATTACCCCAGACCGGACAACGCATACGTGGCTGGAGGCAACTACGACGACCACGACGACGACCCCTGGAGGCACAATCCGTTCTTCGACGGTCCGCTGAGAGAAGGAACGGATCCGCAGTACAGGGTGAAAGGCAACATGCCGGCGCTGAACAACATACACTTCGTGGTCGACGACGTGAACGACGTCATCTGGTACAAGGTTCCTCGATGGTTGGACCCGAAAGCCGTGCAGCAGTTGAGCAGTAAACTGAAGGTCGAGGACATCACATGCCTGAACATCATCTCCTTGACCAAGACGGCGATGTTCACGAACGAAATCGACGCGCTGACGGCAATCGCGACGTCGCTGGTAAGCAGCTCGGTGATCTTTTCCGGTCTGAGGAACGAAGACATGCCCACCCTCCTGGAAGACGCGAAGGACATGTTCGCAGACGAGAAAAGAACGCGACTGCTGGTGGATCTGACGAACGTGATTTCCTCTCGCGAGAAAGGAAATCTGATAAGATATATGATATGCGACACGCTTCTGTTCTGGTTTCCTCTGATACACGACATGTTCGTGAAGAAACCCGTGCAGATGGCGAGTTGGCTCTCCCGGATACCGCCGAGTCTGATCGATCACATGATCAACAGACCGGAGCGCTTGAGCGGGCACGACGAGGACGTGCATCGTCTCGTCGCCGTCTGGGTGGCGTCGTTCGCGGACAGCGCCGTGGATTCTTTGCGAATGGGTCTGTTGATGGACGCGGGCAAATTCTCGCCTTACGGATGGAAGGACGGCGAAGGAGCGGGGGCGCTGGGCCAGCTGCGAACGTCCGACCGGATAAGGACGTTGATGAAAGAATCGTCTCCGTATTCCATGCGGGACGGAAAGCAGAGGATTTCGGGTCCGCTGAGCATGTTCATCGTAAAGCCGATAGGAGACACGTTCGGACGACATACCATGAAGAACACTACCAGGTTGGTTCTGTCGGGAGACCACGAACGCACGTTGGGAGTGTTGGGGTGCTCTAGCGATTCCGCTCTGTACGTCTGCTAAGAGGACGATTTCTCGGTGGCCAAGTGCAGTTCGGATACTTTGCAGAAAAAAGGCGTGCAGAAGTGGACACGGATCACCACGATGCCGCGCTCGTGCCGTCGGTCGAAACTGCAGATGCTCTGCTACCGCGACAGGTTCCTGATGTTCGTCGGAGGAAAGGACAGGAGGGGGGCGCCGGCTGACTTAATCGACGTGCTCGGAGAACAGATGGAACGAAGCCAAGCAGAGAAATACGGTTACGTGTACGACATGGAGAGAGATTTCTGGACGAGGTTCGATTGCGTCCACCGTTAGTTCTGGTGCAAGGCGTGCAAACGTCGAACTCCCGACAACAATCTGGAAGTTCTGATGTTCGGTAAGGTGCTCGGCGCCGCCGTCGGGAACAAGAATTCGTTGGTGCGGGTGACGGTGAGTGAGAGAGCTCTGAACAAGATTCCGCGTGGCCGAATCCAGCGTAAGGTCAAAAGCACCTTCGTCATAAACGAGGCTCTGGTCGATTTCGTGGTCGAAGATTGTTTCATCGTCTCGAGCGAAAAAACGAACTCGATCGCCGTCGTCAGCGATATCTCAATCTGGAAATGCGAAAACGGAAGATGGCGAAACTATAGGAACGAACAAAGTTGGTTGAAAAACCCGGTGCTCTACGACTTCGAAGACGAGTGGCCTCGTGTCATCGGAGGTCTGCACGCGCGCCACAACTTGTGGTTTTCGATGTTTGCGACCGATTTGAATGAAGTCGATCGAGATTTGTACGGAGAAGTCCCTCAACCCGACGCCGTCGAACGATCCGTCGAGAAC
>NW_022758553.1:164909-168335 GCF_011630105.1 Anneissia japonica
TGTTCATCGTAAAGCCGATAGGAGTCTGTTATTGCTGTTGTTCTCTTCGTGTTTCTACTGCATTGCGGTCGCGTATTCGAAGGTGGATTCCGACCTGGTGATCGGTTCGGTTTACGTCCAAGGTGCCACTCCGTTTCTCTACCAGGAAGCGTGCATCCTCCCGAACTGGAATCGCGCGTGCTTGGAAATCGCGGAGGACGGGACCCGATACGTGAGATGTTGCGACAGCTGCGAGAGAAGCATCTCGCTGAACCTGTGCAGCGTCCGCCGGCCGAAGAAAAATTCCAAAGGCAACAACGACCGCTGGTACCTCGCTCCCGACTTCGAGGGGTGCGGACTCTTCGGATCGCACTGCTACTTTCCCGTCGGCAACGACGAAGGATCTTGCTTTCCCGCTCTCAACGGGTATTCCGAGGCGGTTCCCTTGACGGACGAATGCTGGTTACGCTGCGGTTTAGACGGTGCCGTGTACGAACCGGACACTGGCAGAATATTGTGCGTTTGCGATGTAAAATAAAGTAAACCAAAGAGAACAAACAAAAATTCGTTTTACATCTCTTGATTTATCTCTCGCACTGATTCACTTTTGTTAAAAGACAATCACACATGAGAAAAAAATCATGGAAACAGTATTTTAGTTTTACAATATTTTATTTAACAAATAATGTATGACTCGCTGAATATGACATGTACCCTAAAAGGTTTTTTCTTCGGTAATGGCACCTACGCCATGGAGTACTGAAATGCTACGTCATCGTTACTGTTCAGAACGTACGTTTTCAGAGCGTTGGGTAAAAGGGTCACGTCCAGATTGAACGAGATTATGGTCCATCTGCAGAGAGCCTTTAAAGAATGCACCGTCGAACCGCTCGAATCGATAGTGAATCGAAAGCTGGCGATCCCACTTCAGCATCGAACGGCGAATCGGAGAATTTCGTCGGGAAGATACCACAGCAAGGTCTTACCTGACGGAGAGACCGTCGACAACGACCTGGTCGCTTTATCGTATTGGATCGTGAGTCCGTCGGATCCCATTTCCACCCACCAGCGTCGACGTTCACTGACCAGACCGGCTGTGCGAACATCGCCGAGCGAACGGTGTATCGTCAGTCGATGAAGCCTCTCGCTCGAATCGGTCACGGCCGATCTCATCGTCCCCATCGTTCCGCGTTCGTTCTCCTGCCACATTCTCGACTACGAAGCGGGAAGTTTCGTCGTACACAAAAATGCCACGTCATGGGCACTTCGCGAACGCCGATAAATAGAACAAAGGTGACGCCACCGTTACACATCTAGATGTGTATAAGAGACAGACATACACTTCCTGCACACGCCTTCACGTCATGTTGTCGATGATAGTACCGGTTCCGGTGTTTGCCGCCGTCGTGTTTCTCGCCTTCCTGAAAATCTCGATGTCGATATGTTTCGGGATTACCGACAGCTTGAGTCCGGTCTTCTGTTTACGAACACGAAACACCGGATCGTGGACACCTCGCTCAGCTTCTTCATGCCGGCCGTTGCGGTGATTACGTGTTTCGTGACAGGTTGGATTCCGGAGTTCATGGATCGCTCCGACGCCATAGTCGTCGAGTACGTCTTGTGTTCGTTCGCCGGCGCCTACTTGAATCTTGTCTTGGACGGACTGTGGACCGACTCTTCCGTCGTGAGACGGGTTAACAGAGCATTGGGTATCTACACCTTGGTCGCTCTGGTAGTCTGGCTTTGGTTTCGGGACATGACCGAGGTTTGCCTCATGGCAGTCGTCGCCAGATGGTCGTTCCCCATCGACTACGCGTATCGTTTGGAAGGGAAGCGGCACCGACTGAAGAAGTTCCTGGCGGTCATCTGCGCCAACTGTCTGCTGCCGGCGATCGTCCTCTCTCTGACGTACCACTCGTGTCGTCCGGGAACCGGACTGTGCGAGACCTGTCTCTTATACACATCTAGATGTGTATAAGAGACAGTTGGTCACCTGCGCATTCTTCGCCGTTCTCGTCATCTTCCAGATGGCATTGATGTTGGATGCGGTGAAGATGATGTTCTGCTGTTCGCACGAAGAGAAGGAGGAGACGAAGACGGGAAAGAAGGTTGAGTTGATAAGCGAAAAGATTACTTTAGTCTGATTGATAGAAATAATAAATGAACAAAAAAGAAATACACCAGAAAATCGTATTATTTGTTTTCCTTTCTTTATTTATTGTGTACATTTTTACATAAACTAAGAGGGAGTGGAACGTCTCGGGTATTTCATATTTAAAAGTAGGTTGACCGGTAAGCGTCCGAAGGGGACGCGGTCGTCGGCGAACAGACAGCACGTCCACTTGATACGTTCGTCCGCCCGCTCGTATAGCGTAATTTGATCGCAAAGTTTGAGCTTGCAATCTCGCCAGCGAAATTTCCACGACGCAGGTTCCGATCTCACGGTCACGATCATGTTCTTCGTCCTCAGCTTCCGGTCGTATATTCCGCAAGAACGTCGGAAGGCTTGCACGAGCCGAGAATCCTTCTCGGTCAGGATGAAAAGCGGCTTCAGCAGTCCTTCGACGAAATCGTCGGCCCTAGCGCCGCCGGCCCAATCTCTTATCACCCTTCCCACTGACGCAAGTCCCTTCCTTATGCGGGCGTTGTGCGTCGATAGCTCCACGTTGAACATGCGGACGTGGGTTGCCGGAACGTGAGCGATGAACAGCTGGTCGAAGCACTTCACCGATGCAAGACCGACCTCGTGAGCGTGACTCCTGAACGCGGAGATCACGCGAACGCGGGCGTCCGCATCGTTACCGAGTCGGTTGACGATCGTGGATTCCATGAACGGGTACGGATCGTACCCGACCCTCTCGCCGGACGCGGCCGCCCGCACCGCGTCTTTTCCTTTCGTCTCGAAGTCCGGAACTCGGTGAGGCCACGACAGCCGGCCGTTGGATTTCAAGGTCGGCACCGTCTGGAACGTCACGAGGGCGTCGTAACAGTACCCGACATCGTCTCCGTTGCAGGCGGCGATCCGGTGGTCGTAGTATTCGCGTTCGATGGCGTTCGGATCCAGAAAGAATTGCAACAGATCCAACGTCATGACCTGGCTGGAATCTTACGTCCACTGGAGAAGGTTTCGAACGTTCGACGAAGGTTTCTCAGACGCTTGCGATCGCGACGAGAATGTGGTCCGGCGGGAGGACGTTCGTCGTTATATGGGTTTTTCAGGATAGATTCGACCGGTTGTGCGTGCGGTCCGCGTGCGAAGCTCGAAGGATGCTCGACGAACCTTGCGAGAACGTGTTCCACCTCGTTCGCGACAAGGTGATGGTCGAGCAGAACGGACACGACAACCTGCTGCTGCTGTACCCAGAGCCTAGATCCGGCGGAAGGGCGATTCGGGAGATGAGCGTTCCTCCGGACATCGTGAGAGATCTGAGGAGAGCGTGGATAATG
>NW_022758553.1:168480-169916 GCF_011630105.1 Anneissia japonica
GGACACTCTACACGGTTGGTGAGATTTTAAATATAAAACTTATCGGGACACGTCATGTCGTATGAAGAAGACGAACAACTTCCGGAAAGCAAACTCGTGGATTTCACGTACGGATCCGGCATTCTGAAGAGGATCGAGGATTTCTACAATCACGAGATGTTCGCATCGGTGGGTTTGCTGACGGGCGAAGGACAACTGCCACGACCATTCGTTCTCGCTCGAAGGTATTCCAAGTGCCTTCCTCCGGTCGGCACGTCCGACGTCGGATCCTGGAGATGCTTCCGAGGCGTCGACGTGGCGCCGTCGGTCACGTCCGTGATGACGTCAGTGTACGAAGGCAACGCGAGGGGATACTCGGTGGCATCGCCGACCGTTCTCGAGCGGATGGTTAGGTCACGTGGCGACCTGACTTTCAGCGAAGTCTTCGACGGAGACCTGTTCGTGACACGATACCTTTAGACGTCGACGATTCGAGCCAACCGCAGTGGAGCGACGGCGCGGCGTTGGATCTGGCCGAAAAGTTTCGTCGCGTTCTGTCCAGAGAGCTTGGCGACTTACCCGAAGAGCCGGACGTCTACTCCAGCGACAGCAGTGCCAAACTTTCGCTGCACGTGTACCAACGGCTTCCCCGACCGATCCGGAACATGGCCTCTCTCTCTTCGATGATGACGTCCTTGCGACAGGTGTACCCCGAGATGAGGTACGTCGACCTTTCCGTGTACGCTGCCGGTAAATCTCTGCGGCTGCCGGAATGTTGCAAGATGTCCGAAGGAAAACCGGTGAGGCGTCTGAGACGCGTCGGCGGCGACGGTCAACTACACGTTCGTCGAGCGCTCGCGCATTACGACCATTCGCCGGGCGTGAATCGTAAACCGTACGGTGTATAAGACAGTTCCGAACGTCGAATGGTTTCGAGAAGTTGCTGTCCGAAGAGGATCTGTCGAGAATCGTGTCTGCCGTCGAACGTGCAACGTCCATCCGAACGAAGCGCACGGTCAGGAGAGGAAACTTTCTCTACTTCGACACGGACGAGTGACACTGCCCGATGTCCGGACGACTTCATCGATCTTGCAGGCAGGGGATAGCCGATGCTGATCTTGCCGCTCCACAGGTCGGTACGCATGTAAACTGGCAGGGATTTTCCTCCGCGATTGTCGTACGTTGGTCCTTGAACCAGCACCTTGTGATCCCGAACGGTGTCGTTGTACATCGTGAAAACGTAAGTTTTCGCCTCTCCCGACAGCATGTACACCTTGGAGAGACAGACGAACTCCTCGTGGTCGTCGTCCGGTCCCTCACACGGTTGCGTCGGCATTCACGTTCTGTCGGCGGCGCGTACGAGAACGGAATTCCCTTCGTCGTTCACGATCATGTATCCGGTTTCGGAAGTGACGACCACGTCTCCGAAGCTCAGTTTGCAAGACCGCTCGTCGAGC
>NW_022758554.1:0-522 GCF_011630105.1 Anneissia japonica
TTTTACTAATTGAGACAAGACTAAAGTGCCGGTACACATTCTATCAAGATAAAAATCCTTGCAACAGAAATGTTATTGGTGTCCTCTTCCAATTTTATTATTTACTTTTTATTTATTATTATATTTAATGATCATGAAGAATGTGCATAGATATTCTTTTTATTAACAAAGATGATAATTCATATTTCAATGCATGTAAATCTTGGTGAAAGCAGTAGAATATTGATATTTTCAAAATTTCTTGACTACACCAATCTTTTATTAGAAGGCTTGACTAATTTTACAAGATGCAATATAAAAGGATAATCAAGGCAAAAGGATCACATGGGAACATGATGTTAGTCACAACAGTATGGTCACATTTTCTGAAAGTGAACTGAACTAATGCACATACTGTACAATATAAATGCTTATAGTATTTATAGGTCTAAAAATATTTAGGGAAGAATGTTTAATCAATGACACAATATTTCTCAATACAGCATTTGTGTTCATGATGTACTTTTACCTAACAAAATGCCC
>NW_022758555.1:0-878 GCF_011630105.1 Anneissia japonica
CATGTTCGCCTTCTGCAGCTGATCCTTTAGAATCTGTATCTCCCTGTCTTTCGTATCGCTGGTTCAAAACCACAGAGCGCTTCGCTGCTCGAGATCGGCCTTCTGAAGGTACATGGCATTCGCCGTAGCTTCTGCCTCTTTCACTTTGGCTTCCAATTTCAAGTTTTCAGACTTGAGCACTTCAACCATATCCTTCGATTTACCCATTGTGAATGATTTGCAAAGCTACAAGAGGTACGCTATTATATATACACACACGCACGCACGCACACACACCGTCATCGTCATCGTTCAGAAATGGTGAGCTTGGAAATCAACACCGAAAAATAGATCGATTTCGGGACTTCGATTTTTCCCGTGGAACTCGTTTGCAAACTCGCCGATCGGCTTCACGAGACAAGGGACCCTGAAACCGTCGCGAGATATGCAAACGTAGTTCATCTTTCGAAGACGATCGTGCATGCTCTCGTTGTCCGAAAAGAATATGGTGGGAAATGGATGATGCAGAACCGTCGCGCTGCCTCGACGCATGCCAACGGCCAAGTACACCTTGGTGCCGGCGTGCGCAGTCTTGCACGACGGATGAACACCCGCCAGCGATGTGGTCATCTTACCACCGTGCTGCGTCGTGATGCACGGATACGCGTCTCCCGAGTAAGCGTCTCGGCCACCGAACGATAATTGGTATCCCAACGGTTGGAAATAGTTTACGAAATCCCAGGGGGTTCTCATTCTCGAGATAACCGACGCCAAACTATCGAATCCGGAACGATTGCACACCGATCGCACGTACTGGCCGTGTGTCGTTTCCCCGTTGTTGTTGTCGTCGTTGTGGTGGTCTTCCACCGTGGTCATGTCGTCGATCATACTCTGCAGCT
>NW_022758556.1:0-652 GCF_011630105.1 Anneissia japonica
GGTTAGAAAATCTATCTAGAGGGCGCTATTTTTTTCTTAATTACGAACACCTTCTAGACCAAAGGTTACGTAATTGAGAAGGTCGACTGCAGTAGACCTTCCCAATTACGAACTTCTCAATTACGAACCTCCTATTTTACGAACGGTGTTTGGCCGATGACATCATCATGCGATCGTAAAACGATTTTAGGTAACTATTTAAAGCTATTATCTATGTGAATTTTGAGTGCGTTTGTTCGTATATTCTATTGCATAACAAGAAACTTCAAGTGTATTAAAGCAATTGAACATCGATTGTGTTTCACGAGTCTTTAATTTATCAATTAAGGCATCGTTTATAAAAACACTAACGGCGATAATAAGACGTGGCCCTCCAACAATAGAAAATTTTTTCATTAATAATAATATCAATAATAATAATAATAATCTGTCTCTTATACACATCTGATGTGTATAAGAAGACCGTCTTACAGAGACGACATTAGACCGCTGTCATCGTTAATAGCAACAGTCGGTTAACATCAAAGGAGCGCATAGCTGTGGTTGACAAACTTTACAGGACGCGCGTCTGGGAATGAATTGGTTTGCGCTTATGAACTTTGTAAACAATGAATAGGGTTTAGATAAGAAATGACAGAAAATATATGCAATT
>NW_022758557.1:0-590 GCF_011630105.1 Anneissia japonica
CGCCACTTCTGCAAATGCAAGGCACGATACGATGGAGACGAAGAAATAGAACTTTGCCGTTTGGGTGTCTTACCGGCGTGGAAATAAGCAAGATGGCCGAACACGAGGAAATATGTTCGATGAGGCAGCTATACGTCCAACCTTCAAGTTCGCCGACGAGGCACGGAAGTCTCGCCCTCCCGACTTTCGGGGAATATCGAGAGCCGGAGGAATACTGGGACCTAGAATGGCAACCTGAAATGTAAGTGACTCTCTTTCCCCCCTCTTCTCGTTTCGTTTTACTTTATCGTTTTGTAACTGAGCTAATCGTTTGAATACTTTTATTTTTTTTATCTCAGATTGGAGGACGTCGTTTTACCAGTGGAGGAGACGCCCGCCGAAAACTTTGCAACGGTCATCGCAAGAAGATGCGTAGTCCGCATGCGGAGCGACGATCCTTTTAACAGAAGTGTGGCGAAGTACATGGAAACCGACGTAGCGGCACCCACGTCGAAGTTCGTGAACGCCAGACGGGCGCTGCCCGCTGCCATGCGACGGAAGCGTACGGACAGAGGGAAGATCATGGAGGTCCTGGCCACCGGCAGAAGGTT
>NW_022758558.1:0-2423 GCF_011630105.1 Anneissia japonica
CCGTGGCAAGACGCCGAACGGCAACGCCGTGGTCGTGAGAACTCGGCCCGTCGAGTTCGTCTCGTTCAAGGAAACGGCGGATGGCGATGTGGTGTTGTACAAGGGAGACGGATACGATCCGAATTCGAATCGCAGATTCAAATTGCTAAAGTCCACTGATAGAAACGGTATTCCGACCGACGGCACGTTCGGTAACATTCCACCGGCGACGGACGACCTCGACGCCCAGTGTTCGATCGGCATCCACGGATGTGCCTGGCATACCTACTTGACGGACGAAGGAGGTGACGCGTTGCTCTTCGAATACGACGAGGAGCTGCACGCCCGATACGAGAGGACGCATCCGGTACGTTTGGACGTGGTGTACGTATCCGTGCGCTTCGACGTTCGAGGACGATTACTAGCCGGCGTCATGTCCGGTGAACGGTACGCGCCGACTTGCGTCGTAAGAGACGCTTCGCACGACGAGAACCTATTCGGACTGATCCGGGCCGTAACGTCGGCGGACGTGCTCGTGTATCACGGAGACTGGGTGCCGGAAGTGTTGAAGAAGAATGCACGCGAACGCAACTTGCCTTTCGAACGATGGCCCATCGGAGTGGACACGACTTCCGACGCTCGTTGCTCCGACCTCCTGTCCCTCTACCAGTTCGTCGGGCATCGCTCGTGTTTCGAGCTGGAAGGCGAGGCGTCGGAACGAAATCTGACCGAACAAGCGTTCGTGATGGAAGAGTACCGACGGAAAGTGGAGTCTAGAGGATTGGTCGAAACGACTCTGAACGTCTCGCGACTCGTGGGAACGTTTCCGGGAGGATCGAAAACCCAGGTGCTCGAGTCCGTGCTGTGCAGGGAGGCGATTAAACGCGGTGCCGTGTTCCCCAGACAATGTGGTGGTGGTGGTGGTTCGTCATCGTCGTCGTCGACCACCACCACCAAAGTGGAAGGAGGTGGACTCGTGTTCGCTCCCGTGCCCGGAATTCACGACAACGTGGACGTGTACGATTTCAGCTCGTGTTATCCTCGCTTCGTCGTGGACAGGAATGTGGACAGATCGACCCGACTGGAAGACGGCACGTTCGTTGACAGGAATTTGCGAGAAGGACTTTTGCCTTCGGCGCTGCGACGATTGGTACTCGGAAGGGAAGCGCACCCCGAACATTCGGCAGCCTACAAGCGAGCCGCAAACGAGTGCATCGGTTGCTTGGCCATCTCGAAACGAGCCGAACTGTACAATTACGTCACGGAAGGTTGTCGAAGTCAGCTGGAACGACTCAAACGATGCGCCGAGGAGTTTGTTGTTGTTGTTGTTGTTCGTCGGAGGCGTCGACGAGGCCGGTGACAGGAGCGAGTTGGAAAGCCGGTTTGCAGACGTGATCGGACGCGATGGCTGGCAGCGCTTCTCCTATAGAGGAACGGTTTCCAGGATTCTGTTTACCGAGAAAAAGAAACGCTACGCATGTTTGCAAGAAGACGGCACGGTGACCACGACCGGCATGTTCACCGCGAGGGCGGACGTCGAACCCATGTTGGTCGAGCTGGAAAAGACTATGGTGGAGACTGCTCTTCGGCAACGCGACCGGCGTGTAGCTGTGGATATCTGCATCGACGCGTTCGAACGCTGCGTACGCAAGCTGCGGGATACGGGAGAGGTGGATACTGCGCATATACGCCGTCTGTCCACATCGGAAACGTCCGGCGGAAGATTCCGAAAGGCTTGCTCGGCCTTCGGCATTTATCGAACGGTACCGTACTACGTGAGGAACGGAGGCGCGGCGCATCATCCATTGGCCGCCGCGTGCTCTTTACCGACGGTCGACTCGACCGATCTGGTCAGGGGACTGGAAAAGCGATGCATCGCAGGATCCATCGTAAATCTTCTCGTGGAACTGAACGGCGGTCACGGTCGACAACGACTCGCGAACCTGAGAGAAACGATCGGGAAGATTCCTAAACGATTGAAACCGATCTCCTCTTCGTCCTGCGACGACGATCGCGGATGCTGCACCACGATTACCGTATCGTCTGCCGAAGAAGAGGCTACGGTTCGACGCAACGAGCCGGTGTTTCACAGCATCGACATCCACCAGGGAAGAAAGCTGTTTGTGGTTCGGTGTCACGATGCGCTTTGTCGACGAGCGCACGACTTTTGCGCAGACGCGCGCTATTAAAAAAAATCAGATGACAAATAAAATTGTGAACAGATTAAAAAAAAAAATGTGTATTTGCATCTCTTGTGTATTTTAGGGAAAGAGGCGTACGAACAGAAGAGTGGAGGCAGAGAATGCGGCTTCGTCGAAGCCGTATCTCGCGAGTTGGAACTGAAACTAGCCAGTCCCCGAAGTGTACCAACGTGCCACGAATCGGTTGGAATATCGACCGATCCGTGGTTCACACTTTGTGGGGTCGTTTGCCCACCGAAATCG
>NW_022758559.1:0-749 GCF_011630105.1 Anneissia japonica
TTTGAAGCAGGAAGCCCAAGATGGAACAATACAAGTTTCCCTTGTCTTAGCAAGAAGTAGAGTGGTTCCTTTGAAATATGTATCTATCCCTCGTATGGAGTTGACTGCAGCAGTTATGGCAGCCCGTCTCACAGATTCTATATTACGTGAGTTGAATATCAAGGAAGTTTGTTACTGGACAGACAGCCAGACTGTTCTTAAGTATTTACAGAGTGATACCAGAAGATTTTAAATGTTCGTAGCTAATCGTGTTTCTACTTTATTGGACTTGACCAAAGTTTCACAATGGAGATACGTCAGAACGGCTGACAACCCAGCCGATGAAGCCTCTAGAGGCCAAGGTATTGATGATTTCTTGCGAAATAAGCGATGGATCAATGGGCCTGATTTTCTTGATCAACATGTTGAGCAGCACATAAACCCACAGGAATGTTTGTTGAAATTGATGAGAATGACCCAGAAGTCAAGAATGTTTCCAATGTGGTTGTAACCAAAAACCAGTGCTGTTTCCTAGACGGATTGATCTCCAGATGCTCAAGCTTCATGAAGCTGAGGAATGTAGTGGGTCTAGTTTTAAAGTTTGTCAGAAGAGCAAGAAAGAACCAATCAAAGAGCAATGATGTTGATCAATTGGAGGCCGCAGAGAGGTTCATTATAGTTCATGAACAACAGAAACATTTTGCAGCGGAGTTAACTGCCTTGAAGAATGGGGAGAAGAAATCGATAACTGCCGTAATGAAAGCTAGTCC
>NW_022758560.1:0-877 GCF_011630105.1 Anneissia japonica
CACCTACAACACTATCGCCCACTACATCGGTGACAACTGAAGGTACGTTCTTAACTTATTATTATTTTATATATTATAAAATTTATCAATAACAACTAAAAATTTCGATTTTCATTGATTTATACCTTTGAGTTATGTCATAAGAAATTAGCTACTGTTTGATTTTTCTATGAGCAGTGAATCACATTTATTTATACCTTTCAGTACCTACGACTCTACCGCCGACAACGTCAGTGACAACTGAGGGTACGTTATTAACTTATGAATATACTTATATTATACTAAAACTTATTAATAATAACTAAATGTTTTTGAACCTCATTGTTATATACTTTGAAATATTTTACAATAAATTAGTTACTGATTCTTAATTTACAAGTAATTTCTTTTTATATTCTCAGTACCTACAACACTACAGCCGACAACGTCAGTGACAACTGAGGGTACGTAATGTTGTATATGCTTTAAATTATAAATAATAACTAAATGTTTTGATATTATTATTATATTGTTATGAAATGTGTTATAATACATGAGCTACTGTTTAATAATTTCATATGCAATAAATCCTATTATTTATACTTCTTAGCACCTACAACACTATCGCCCACTACATCGGTGACAACTGAAGGTACGTTCTTAACTTATTATTATGTTATATGTTATAAAATTTATAAAATAACAACTAAAAATTTCGATTTTCATTGATTTATACCATTGAGTTATGTCATAAGAAATTAGCTACTGTTTGATTTTTCTATGAGCAGTGAATCACATTTATTTATACCTTTCAGTACCTACGACTCTACCGGCGACAACGTCAGTGACAACTGAGGGTACGTTATTAACTTATGAATATGCTTATATTATACTAAAA